>NW_026057580.1:35120415-35408661 GCF_023721935.1 Panthera uncia | reverse complement strand
AGTCAAATGAAATGAAAATATTGCTTGCTTTATTAAAGACTATGTAGGTTCTCTGGTTATGTAAGAGATATCAGAGAAGTAAAGCTGAGGGCTAATTTCCAGGGTAAGCCTGTTTAAAGAGCTTTACATGGGCAAGAGGAAGGCCCATATTGATTTCTGACATCCTCCCTACTTGGCCTTTGTAATACACATGTAACACTTAAAGTGTCAAAATTATCACTTTGAAGATGCATTTATTAAGCACTCACAGGGTTCTGCTGGCTTTCCCCACACCCTTTCACATCCCACCCTCCTGCAAGAAGACAAGCACTAGGGCCAGGGAAATGGTAAAGCACAGAAGAAAAGGGCCTAACCTTTGTTGAGTGCTTTTTATATACTAAGCCCTGTGCTCAGTGCGTTATACACATTTCCATTAACCCTCATCCTAAGTCCCTGGTATTGGTGTTGCTCTACTTGACAAGTGTGAGAAATGGAGCTCAAGAGTTAAGAAGCAAGGGCGCCTTTGTGGCTCAGTTGGTTAAGTGTCCAATTCTTGATTTCAGCTCAGGTTATGATCTCATGGTTCATGAGATCAAACCCCACATCGGGCTCCGTGCTATCAGTGTGGAGCCTACTTGAGATTCTGTCTCCCTCTCTCTCTGCCCCTTCCCCACTCATCCTCTCTCTCTCAAGAATAAACATTAAAAAAAAGAGTTAAGAAGCGGTTAGTAAGTGGCAAAACTATCACCACCTCCCAAGTTTCCCCACCCAAAGTAAATTCCAAAGTCCACATCCTCTGAAATCTATATAATTCCTTAAGCTCTTTTCATGACACTATGTTGAGGAAGGGAAAATGGCAGCAAAAACAACAACAACAACAACAACAACAAAACCGTATTACCACGACAGTGTTTTTCCTTTGTTTCCTCTTCACCACAATGGCACTGAGGAATCAGAATTCAGTGTTCTGCTTTTTCCTTTTCTTCCCTCCAGTACTGTCTCAAGGGCATGAAGAGGTAAAAGGAGGTACGGTAATCACACTTCCTGTGCCTCAGGGCAATCATGCTTTATGCCTATTGTTCTAGCATATTATTACTAGTGTTCCCTTTTACCCTCAAAGATATTCCATTTTGGATGATGACTTCTATAGTCAGCATATATTTAAGGAGTAGAGCAATACAAGTAAACTAAAGCTGCCTCAAAACAGTTACAAGGTGGGGCACCTGGGTGGCTCAGTCGGTTGAGCATCTGACTTCGGCTCAGGTCACGATCTCACAGTCTGTGAGTTCGAGCCCTACATCGGGCTCTGTGCTGACAGCTCAGAGCCTGGAGCCTGCTTCAGATTCTGTGTCTCCCTCTCTCTCTGCCCCTCCCCTGCTCATGCTCTGTCTCTGCCTCAAAAATAAAAACATTAAAAAAAACCAGTTACAAGGTGATATTCTGCAATTCCAATTAGATTGTTACCAAATCTAGGCACAGGCAAGGAATGGAAGTCGATGTAACTCAAAAGTTCTTGCCTAGTGCTACCTGGTAAACAATGTATCTCTCTTTTAGAACTTGAAGTATTTATCTGGGTTTTTTGCATTAGGAAACATCTGTGCGTTATGGAGGCACCTTGGTCGGCACAACTAAAACTAGTTAACTTGGGGCCAGAGGAACTGAAAAGGGACAAGATCATATCGTAACTTTCAAATAAATATAAAATGGCACATGGTCAGTCTCTCATTGCCAGCATGTCTCAAGCTGCCATTTTTATTCCTTTGGATGTCCTTAAGATGGGTGGTAGGGTGATAGCACACTGTGACACATGAAAACCCACCATGAGAACTTTATCCCTCAAATAAAATGCAGATTACCTCAGAAGAGTAATATGAAGTAATATGAATTAAACAATATAGCAACTCAGAGAATCTCTTTAACAGGATGTATCCCATGTGATAGCCAAAAATTAAGTATCTATAGAAAACTAAAGGGGTTTTGAAAATAGATGGACACTTAACATTACTAGAAATTTACTGTGCATCACAGAGTGATGTGGAGGGTGCTGACAGAGGTGGGCAGCCTTGTCTGTGTGGAATGCCCTGGACAAAGGTGAAATATCAAGAGAGAAGTTCTGCCATAAAGCGCAGCCCTAGTGGAGGATAGAAGGCACAGAGAGAGAAGGCAAAAGAGGGGCCTCCGCAAGCAAACACTGTACATGTGGGCCATTTAGAAAAAGTGGAGATAACCTCACAGAACTTGTGGCTTGGTACATGTTGCACATACTTAACTATACCTGCTGGCTGGGTACCTTTGTCTAAAGCCTAATCTGTAGAAGTATAAATGGAGGTTGAGGGTAGAAGGCTATAGTAATGGATGCTGTTGGTGCCCTGCCCACACCCGCCTGGCACTTGCTGCTCCTGTATGTGAGGATGGCGTCTCTGCAGGCACCTGCAACTCTCTGCTCAGGACTCCTTCCAACTGTAGTCAGCTGGGCCCACATGGAAAGGAGGCCTGAAGGTCCAGGAAGTTAACGATCCTGGAAACAGCCCTCATCCAGTGACAAATGAACGTTGCTGAATAAATGCTAGTGTCTTTACTCTCAGGGAAGACACCTTTACACTGTCTCCCACAGAATGCCAATAGGATCAAGCTCCAGTTGGCCAGAGCACTAATCTACTATGTAACACACCTTATATTGATTTGCTTTCCTATTTCACTTCCCAGTAACCCATACTGCTGTTTCTCTAGGGTCACCTCTCAAATAAAATACACCCAACATTTGTCTCAGGGTTTGTTTTTAGGGGACCCCAACTAATACAGTTGCCAAAGAGAAGCAGATTCCATTTTACAAGGCTGGACAGCTATAGCAAATATTTAACATTTGGGAGATATGGGAAATTTTTCTTACTTAGGCAACTGATTAGTATTTTACAAATATTGGAATGATATATGGCTATCCATCTTGACCATTTTTTAATTAATTATTTATTTATTTACTTATTTATTTATTTATTTAGAGAGAGAAAGAGAGCATGAGTGGGGGGGCAGAAAAGAGAGAGGGAGAGAGAGAATCCCAAGCACACTCTGTGCTATCAGTGCAGAGCCTGACACAGGGCTTGATCTCATGAACTGTAAGATCATAACCTGAGCTGAAATCAAGAGTAGGATGCTTAATTGACTGAGCCACCCAGGTGCCCCATCATCTTGACTATTTGTAAAGGTATATTATACCTCCATCAACAGAGAAACATATCCCAATGATATGTTTCTTTGTCATCATGTATTAAGCAGAGGTAGAAATTGTATCAGATGGGACACTAGAATGTGGCAAAGTTAGTTAAATATATGCAACACCATACAGAAAAAATAAACTATGCTACTGGCTATCTTAGGGCAGAAAAATATGGGATCCAAAACTGATTTATATTAATAGAAGCAGGGTAGGGGATTTGGTCAATGGCCAGGCTTGAAAAGGGAGAAGGAAACACCTAGAATAGAGAAGGCAATGCCAGAAGACTGTACTGAAGACAAGATATGTTCCTTGGAAACTAGTGAGGAATGCACCTGGTTGGAATCTATGATTGGCAAGTCTTAGAAGAAGGTTAAATCCACAAGAATGGGAAGCTGTATGAGGAGTCCTCTCTTCCCCACCATGAACAAGTACTACATCAGACAACCTTTCAAACCAGGTAAAGAAGTCCTGGTAATATTTGAGAAGGAACTCTTTGTAACTCCTTAATTATTCCCTTAACCAGTTAGTTTATGCCTGAAATGCTTATATGTAGGAAACTGTTCATTATACACTTAGAAGTAAAATGCAAACACCTGGTCAAAGAAACAGTATCAATGTGTCTCTCAGCATAAAAGCAACCAATCAGGTATGCTTTCTACTTTCTTGTATGTCTTAAATAGTGCCTAATGAATAACATTTTTAAAAAAGGAGTCATTGTCAATGAAAAGGCTTACATACCAGAATCCTTTTGAAGAGAAGATAGTTAATAACTCGTCTTTATATTTCAACTCCAAATATTTCTCTTTATCCTCTCATTTCCTTATATCTAATCTTGCATTTTTTCCTCTTCCCAGCCCAGTGCTCCAAAACAAACAGGTAAAACTTTAAATCTGCTTATCAGGGGGAGGAGCCAAGATGGCAGAGGAGCATGGAAGTTTTTCTTGTGTCTCGCATCCATGAACTACAGCCAGACCAACACTAAACCATCCTGCACACCTAGAACACTGATCTGAGGATGAACACAACAATCCGCACAACCTGAACCACAGAACTCAGCGGATACACGGCGTGGAGAGGTGAACTTGGGGAGTGAGAAGCCAGGGAGATCAGGGAGCTGTTTTCGTGTGTGGAGAATAGACGGGAGGGGGGCACCGGTGGTGAAATATGGGAAAAGCACCCCCCTAAAAGCAGCTGGAGAGAAAGTGGAAAAGAGAAAACAGTTGCAGGGACTGAACTAAAAAGGGAGAAAGGAGAAAGGAGAGGGTTAAATTCCATTAACACTCTATAAACAGGGGGAGTGCAGAGTCTGAAACTCAGCAGCTCCATACCTGGTAGTGCTCTGGTGGGAAGGGTGAATTCCCAGGAGCAGAGTGAAGTCTGGGATCTTCGGGCCACATGGGGAGAGGCGGTTTCCCTGCTGGGAGGACACCTGCTAGAAGCTGTGTGACTCGCGAAAGGCGAAGGCCGCAGTGCACCTGGGAAAACAGCCACATTCTCTGGTGCTGGAACAAGGTCGCTGGGAGTGAAGCCTGGTACCAGATGCATGATGTGATTTGCCATAACCCCTGAAATGCTGCTGCTACACGATCTCGTGAACTTTTTCTCGGGTGGACTGGCACCCAGTCACAGTCTCTGAGCATCCGCAGCAGCACAATCCGGCGAATGTTCCTGGGTGTGGCCGGCACCCAGCCATTGCTCGGTGAGACACTCCCACACAGGGGCAGAACAGGTCAAAGCCACAATCCTTCAGAAGTAAGGGTTCAGGAAAAACAGCTGCATCTGAGATAAAACTTAGGAGGGAGGTGCTGCCTGGGGCTTGGTTACAGGCAGTGTAAAAGCAGGGAGTGTACAGAAGCCCAAGACAAAGGACAGGTGCACGATTGCTGATTGGGGAGAAGAGAGTTCCGATACTAGACACTGGATAGCTGGGTGATGCCATTTTCACCGCTGCACGCATGTGCATACACACCTACAAGCGCAGTAACAATCGACCCCAGTAAGCCAAGCAGCGCCATCTAGTGGAGAAGGGACACATTACACTAAGCCCCGTTCAACTGGGCTAACCTTGCTCTTCAGGAACAATTAACACCTGCTTAGTTTACGGACTATAAAGCACTTCGTAGTTTGACTTCTAGGGGAAAACGAAGTAATTTCAATCGTATTTCAGTCTGTTCACCTGTCCATCTATTCAATTTTTCTTTTTTTCGCTTTTTCATTTCTTTTTCTTGAATACAGAAAGAGAAAAATTTATATTTTCAATTTTTATTAAAAGTGTTTCTTTCACTTTTTTCTACTAATATTTTTTACCTTTCTGTAATTTTTGCAAATTTTACTTCCATCATTTCATTTTATTCTACTGCAGTGTTTTTATGTTTCAAATTTTCAAGTGATTTCCTTTTTTTTCTTTCCCCTTTTTTCTGTAATCTATCAAGCTCCTTTCAACACCCAGACCAAAACACACCAGGCATCTAGCATCATTTCTTTGATTTTTTTTGTCTGTGTGGTTTTTTTTAATATTTAAATTTTAATATTATTTTAATTTTAATATTTTTCAACTTTAATTTGTTTTTACTTCATTAATTCCTTTTCTCCCTTCAAAATGATGAAACAAAGGAATTCACCCCAAAAGAAAGAGCAGGAAGAAACGACAGCTAGGGAAACCAACACAGATACGAGCAAGATGTCTGAACAAGAATTTAGAATCACAATAATAAGAATACTAGCTGGAGCTGATCATGAAAGCAGCCAGGGAAAAAAAGTCCTTAACCTATAAGGGAAGACAGATTAGGTTTGCAGACCTATTCACAGAAACTTGGCAGGCAGAAAGGAGTGGCAGGATATATTCAATGTGCTTAATCAGAAAAATATGCAACCAAATATTCTTTATCCAGCAAGGCTGTCATTGAAAATAGAAGGAGAGATTAAAAGTTTCCCGGACAAAAAAAAATTAAAGGAGTTTGTGACCACTAAACCAGCCTTGCAAGAAATTTTAAGGGGGACTCTCTGAGGGGAGAAGAGATTAAAATAAATAAATATATACATACATTCATTCATACATACATACCAAAAGCGACAAAGACTAGAAAGGAGCAGAAAACACCACCAAAAACTTCAGCTCTACAAGAAACATTATGGCAATAAATTCATATCTTTTAGTACTCACTCTAAAAATGCTCCAATCAAAAGACACAGAGTAACAGAATGGATAAGAAAACAAGATACATCTATATGCTGTTTACAAGAGACCCACTTTAGATCTAAGACACCTTGGGATTGAAAGTAAGGGGATGGAGAACCATCTATCATGCTAATGGTCGAAAAAAGAAAGCTGGAGTAGACATACTTACATCAGACAATCTACACTTTAAAATAAAGACTATATCAAGAGATGAAGAAGGGCACTGTATCATAAAGAAGGGGTCTATCCACCAAGAAGACCTAACAATTGTAAACACTTATACACCACATATGAAAGCACCCAAATATATAAACCAATTAATCACAAACATAAAGAAACTCACTGATAATAATACCATAGTAGTAGGGGGCTTCAACACCCCACTTATAGCACTGAACACATAATCTAAACAGAAAATCAACATAAAAACAACGGCTGTGAATGACACACTAGACCCTATGGACTTAACAGATATATTCAGAACATTTCATCCTAAAGCAGCAGAATATACATTCTTCTCCACTGCACATGGAATGTTCTCCAGAACAGATCACATACTGGGATGCAAATGAGCCCTCAACAGGTACAAAAAGATCGAAATCATACCGTGCATATTTTCAGACTACCACACTATGAAACTCGAAATCAGCCACAAGAAAAAATTTGGAAAGGTAACAATATTTGGAGACTAAAGAAAATCCTACTAAAGAGTGAATGGACTAACCAAGAAGTTAAAGAGGAAATTAAAAGTACATGGAAGCCAATGAAAATGATAACACCACAACCTAAAACCTCTGGGATGCAACCAAACGCAGTCATAAGAGGAAAGTATATAGCAATCCAGGCCTTCCTAAAGAAGGAAGAAAGGTCTCAGACACAAAACCTAACCTTACACCTTAAAGAGCTGGAAAAAGAACAGGAAATACAACCCAAAACCAGCAGAAGACAGGAAATAATAGAGATTAGAGCAGAAATCAATGCCATCAAAACCAAAAAAACTGTTGAACAGATCACTGAAACCAGAAGCTGGTTCTTTGAAAGAATTAACAAAATTGATAAACCACTAGCCAGTTTGATCAAAAAGAAAAAGGAAAGGACCCAAATAAGCAAAATCAAGAATGTAAGAGGAGAGATCACAACCAACACAGCAGAAATAAAAACAATAATAAGAGAATATTTTGAGCAATTATATGCCAATAAAATGGGCAATCTGGAAGAAATGGACAAATTCCTAGAAACATATACACTACCAAAACTGAAACAGGAAGAAACAGAAAATTTGAACAGACCTATAACCAGTAAGGATATCGAATCAGTAATCAAAAATCTCCCAAAAAACAAGAGTCCAGGGCCAGATGGCTTTCCAGGGAAATTCTACCAAACATTTAAGAAAGAGTGAACACCTATTCTCTTGAAGCTGTTCCAAAAAAATAGAAATGGAAGGAAAACTTCCGAACTCATTCTATGAAGCCAGCATTACCTTGATTCCAAAACCAGACAGAGACCCCACTAAAAAGGAGAACTATAGACCAATTTCCCTGATGAACATGGATGCAAAAATCCTCAACAAGATATCAGCCAACCAGATTCAACAATACATTAAAAATATTATTCACCACGACCAAGTGGGATTTATACCTGGGATGCAGAGCTGGTTCAATATCCACAAAACAATCAATGTGATTCATCACATCAATAAAAGAAAGGACAAGAACCACATGATCCTCCCAATAGATGCAGAGAAAGCATTTGACAAAATGCAGCATCCTTTCTTGATAAAAACCCTCAAGAAGTAGGAATAGAAAGATCATACCCAGACATCATAAAAACCATATATGAAAGACCCAACACTAATATCATCCTCAATGGGAAAAAACTGAGAGGTTTCCCTCTAAGGTCAGGAACAAGACAGGGATGTCCACTCTCACCAGTGTTTTTCAACATAGTATTAGAAGTCTTAGCCCCAGCAATCAGACAACACAAAGAAATAAAAGGCATTCAGATTGGCTAGGAGCACGTCAAACTTTCACTCTTTGCAAATGACATTATACTCTACGTGGAAAACCCTAAAAATTCCACCAAAAAACTGCTAGAACTGATTCATGAATTCAGCAACGTTGCAGGATATAAGATCAATGCACAGAAATCGGTTGCCTTCCTATATACCAACAATGAAGCAACAGAAAGAGAAATCAAGGAATTGATCCCATTATCAATTGCACCAAAACCCATGAAATACCTAGGAATAAATTTAACCAAGGAGGTGAAAAATCTATACACTGAAAACTATAGAAGGTTTGTGAAATTGAAGACGACACAAAAAAATCTAAAAAGATTCCATGCTCCTGGATAGGAAGAACAAATATTGTTAAAATGTCAATACTACCCAAAGCAATCTACATATTCAATGCAATCCCTATTAACATAACACCAGCATTCTTCACAGAGCTAGAACAAACAATCCTAAAATTTGTATGGAACCAGACAAGACCCTGAATAGCCAATTTTGAAAATAGCCAATAGCAATCTTGAAAAAGAAAACCAAAGCAGGAGGCATCACAATCCCAGATTTCAGGCTGTATTACAAAGCTGTAATCATCAAGACAGTATGGTACTGGCACAAGAACAGACACTCAGATCAATGGAATAGAATAGAGAACCCAAAAATGGACCCACAAACATATGGCCAGCTAATCTTTGGCAAAGCAGGAAAGAATATCCAATGGAATAAAGACAGTCTCTTCAGCAAGTGTTACTGGAAAACTAGAGAGCAACATGCTGAATGAACCTGGACCACTTTCTTACAGCATACACAAAAATAAACTCAAAATGGATGAAAGACCTAAATGTAAGACAGGAAGCCATCATAATCCTCGAGGAGAAATCAGACAAAAACCCCTTTGATCTTGGCCACAGCAAATTCTTACTCAACACATCTCTGGAGGCTAGGAAAACAAAAGCAAAAATGAACTATTGGGACCTCATGAAAATAAAAATCTTCTGCACAGCAAAGGAGACAATCAGCAAACCTAAAAGGCAACCAACAGAATGGGAGGGGATATTTGCAAATGACATATCAGATGAAGGGTTAGTATCCAAAATCTATAAAGAACTTATCAAACTCAACACCCAAAAAACAAATAACCCAGTGAAGAAATGGGCAAAAGACATGAATAGTCACTTGCCCAAACAAGACATCCAGATGGCCGACACATGAAAAAATGCTCAACATCACTCATCACCTGGGAAATACAAATGAAAACCACAATGAGATACCACCTTATGCCTGTCAGAATGGTTTACATTAACAACTCAGGCAACAACAGATGTTGGTGAGGATGTGGAGTAAGAGGATCTCTTTTGGTGAGAATGCAAACTGGTGCAGCCACTCTAGAAAACAGTGTGGAGGTTCCTCAAAAAATCAAAAATAGAACTACCCTATGACCCAGCAATTGCAACACTAGGTATTTATCCAAGGGATACAGGTATGCTGTTTCAAAGGGGCACATGCACCCCAATGTTTATAGCAGCACTATCAACAATAGCCAAAGTATGGAAAGTGCCCAAATGTCCATCGATGGATGAATGGAGATATGGTATACAATGGAGTATTACTTGGCAATCAAAGAGAATGACATATTGCCATTTGCAACTACGTGGATGGACCTAGAGGGTATTATTCTAAGTGAAATTAGAGAAAGACAAATAACATATGACTTCACTCATATGAGGACTTTAAGATACAGAAAAGATGAACACAAGGGAAGGGAAGCAAAAATAATATAAAAACAAGGAGGGAGACAAAACCTAAGAGTCTCTTAAACATGGAGAAGAAACAGAGGGTTACTGGAGGGGTTGTGGGATGGAGGATGGGCTAAATGGGTAAGGGGCATTAAGGAATCTACTCCTGAAATCATTGTTGCACTATATGATGACTAATTTGGATGTAAATATAAAAAAATAAAAAAAAATCTGCTTATCAGATCATTCCACATTTTTGTTCAAAACTCAACAGCATGCTACTATGTTAAGATGAAACCAAAATATTAAGCATGGTCATTAGCACCAAATTGCTCTCAAGAACGTTCCTATACAGCTCTTTCCTTTTGCCCCTGTATATTTTGACCTTCTTTTAGCTCCTCAAAATATCAGTTCCCATCATAGGTCTTTGTCCATAATATTTCTGTTGCCTGGAATATTTTCCTTTCCCCTGTGCTACTTACTCCCCTGGATCACTCTGTCTCATCTCTCAGGTCTTGAAGTAAACTCAGTACCACCAGTCTAGGTTAAGCCCCCTTGCAGGGCTTGCTTTCATAGGGCCCTGTCCCTCTTCATAACATTTAATGTTTGAGATGACCTTCCTATGACTCTCGGGAGCAAGGACCAGATCTATTCTGCTTATGACAAGCCCAGAACAGTACCTGGTAACTATTAGCTTGATTAATAAATGTTTTGAATGAATGAATAAACAGTTACCGAATCCAAGACCTTCTGGCCCCAAATTTTGTATTCTTTGTGTCACATCTCCCAGAACACAAGGAATTGGGACAATTAAACTGAAGGGGGGGAAATGACATAAAGAAAAATGAACAAAGATTTGGTTAAAAACCAAACTTTGAAGGCATAATTTGGCAAGGGTTCTACCAATTTAATTTACCCAAAACAAGTGGAAGTTTTTAAAGAGGCATTTTTATCACACAGCTGTTTTGTTTGATCTATGGGTATAGTGAACAATTGAGGACAAAATTAGTTTGGGTTAAGTTGGGATATATTTATGCAGTTTGCCTTTTTAGAGGTATGTATATGTTGTCATCTTTTTTCTCATTATACATAAGTATGTGCATTAGTGTCTAATTTTGCATTTGTAGTTTTGTTTGTTCATTTTCTTAAAGAGGGCTTTCCATAAAGTTCAGACTGTATAAAACTAAATTGGCCTTTGATAAATAGAATAAGTGCCCCCCACCAAATATTTGTGTCCCTAATTTCTAGAATGTATGCTTCATGACACGGCAAGGGGAAATTATGGTTGCAGATAGAGTTAAGTTTGCTAGCCAACACACCATAAAATAATGAGATTATGCTAGATTGTCTGGGTTGGGGGCTATGTAATCATAGAGGCCCTTATAAGAGGAAGAGAGAGACACAAACATCAGGGTAAGATGTGATATGAAAAAGACTCCATCAGCCATTGCTGGCTTTGAAGGTGGAAAAGAGCTGCAGGCCAGGGAATAAGTATGGCCCCCAGAGCCTGGGAAAGCAAGAAAATGGATTCTCTCTTAGAGTCTCCGAAAGGAAGACAGCCCTATTGATACCTCGACCAGTTTTGGACTTCTGACTGCCAGAACTGCAAGATAATTCATTTCTTGTTATTTTAAATCACTACATTTGTGGTAATTTGTTACAGCAGCAATAAGAAACTAATACACTGCTCCTACCAGGAGATTATTCAAAAACCTATTACTCTACCAAAGAATTCTTTAAAATTTTCTTTTATTTATAAAATGATCTCATGATCCAAATCCTGAGGATAGTTATAGACAGTTTCCAAATAGTTTTTTAACTACCATATGTAAGAAGGACTTCTAAGGCCAGGAAATATAATCTATTATAAAGGCTATTAGGGTCACACCTAAGGAGATACTCATTTGTAATTAGAATCCATTTAGTCAAATATTTATTAAGCATGTAAGAAGAACTATACATAGAAATAATACTGCTATTTCTCCTCACCTTAGGTACACACGTACACACACATTTCCCCCTCATTAAGACTTTACACAAAATTACATTTAAATCGAACCACTATCACTGATATAAAAGTAAGTTGTTTACCTTAAATTTCTATGTAAAGTGGAAACAGCTTAGTTTTCTGGAAGAAATAGAAATGATGACATATAAAGCACCCCAGGAAGGATTGATACCTAAAAAGGTGGTAGCTATATTAATATAATAATAACTCGCAGGGCACCTGGGTGGCTCAGTCGATTGGGCATCTGACTTTGGCTCTGGTCATGATTTCACAGTTTGTGGTTCGAGCCACGTGTTGGGCTCTGTGCTGACAGCTCAGAGCCTGGAGCCTGCTTCAGATTCTGTCTCCCTCTCTCTCTCTCTCCCCCTCCCCCACTCGCACACTTTCTCTCTCAAAAATGAATAAACATTAAAAAAATAACTTTGTACTTACAGATTTGTACACTGAGTAACACTGTCCTACAGATCCTCTATATTTTCTCACAAATAAGGATACTGACTAACATTTCTCTAAATGCTTGAAAGCAGTTTTAATAGGAAGATATTTTATAAGTAAGATAAAGACAGTGCTCTGATTAGAAGCTAGGTGATAAAATACAACAGAAATTAACCTTATACAAATGAAAACTTCAAATTAGCATTGAGTATTATTATTGAAAGGGTGTTTATAATCTATTATTTGACAAAGTTAAAATATCAGGAAAGCTAGATGCTACTTGTAGCTTTGACGGAATGTGAGGGGAGGGATGCAATGCAGAAAAGCAGCTTCATAAGAACTAATAATCCTCTGCTTAGGACTTTGGGATGGCTATGACATTTGAACCTGGAAAGTGAACAAAACTCTGATGTGTAAATTATTCTATTTTAGCCGGGTCACTGCAATGAAGACAAACACACCTGAAAAAATTTTATACAAATTATGTTAAAAAATATATGAAAACTACTGCACATTAAAAGTTACTTATGTAATGGCTGACCCAAAAGAATATAAGATGCTTCCAGAAAATTAGGAAGACAAATATTTTGCATGTTGGGTCATTTTCATGATTTTTAACAATAAATTTTCAGATATGTGCTCATGGGAAAACAATTACTTTACAACACATTAACATATATTTGGAACCCAATCATGGAAAGTACTTTGCTTTTGTGATTTATATCTTATGAGCATTATTTATTTCACATGACCCTTGAAGGAAAATTCTTGTCAACTAGTCACACAACCTTTGCTATTTTACACATTTAATTAAAAGAAATGTATGTCAAAATATAATTTCCTTGTCTTCAGGAGGTTCTGGTGAGTCCATGGACACTAGATGTTAATTTAGTGAGTTTTGTTGTTTATGCTACTACCTGAAATGTTCAGTGTATTAAGAAGGGTTGTTAAAGATGTGCCCAACCAGCTGTTGATATTTGGGAAGGTCATTCATTGGAGGTAAAAAGGTAAATTGCTTTCTAATGATGTAACTTAAAGTGGATATGAAGCTCAGGGAGCACAGAAGAAAGGGTGGTGGGAGAGACTGAGGGACTTTCTAAATGCCTTAGGTGGCTGGGGCTCTGTTATGCACCCGAAGGACAGTTAGTGTCTTATATGAAGACCTATCTATAGGTTTAGGTGGCACATAAGTAGTTAGCTGGAGCCTGATGTGCAAGGACATCATACAGCCCCTAACCCTCCACATCCATTATTTCCCTCTTCCTCTCCTACCACAGGACAAAGAGGGGTCTCTCTTCTTACCTTGATTTGATACCACCTCTCCCTTCTGCCTTCCCAAGGACCAAGCTATATTAAAAAATTATTTTATTATTATTATTATTAACATTATGAGAGAGAAAGAGAAAGAAGAGAGAGAGAGAGAGATCAGGTAGTGGGGGAGGGACAAGGGGGGGAAGAGAGAGAGAGAGAGAGAGAGAGAGAGAGAGAGAGAGAATCTCAAGCAAGCTCCAAGCTCAGCACAGAGCCCAACGTGGGGCTTGATCCAATGACCCTGAGATCATGCCCTGATGCAAAATCAAGAGTCAGATGCTCACCCGACTGAGCCACTCAGGCGCCCCCCCCCACCCAAGCTCTATTTATTACATTCTCTCTCCATCTTTTTATCTTAAAAATGTTCCTTTCATTAGAACTTAAGTATTTCAAAACCTATATTCTTTTCTAACATAATGGACTCCTCTTCTGTGTTCATTTCTCAGAGAATTATATTTAAATAATTTTTTTCCTTATCTTTCCCCACATAATCTCCAGTTAAATTTAATGTCTTGCAAACAAGAATTTCTCCTGAATTTATCAAAGCAGGCTTTGCTAACCAGAAATTCTGGAATGTCAACAGCCACTTCTATTTCTTCCAGTTCTCAAACTTATACCTTTACTTTGCATTAGGAAAAAGACTCACTGACTGAAAGATTTTTGAGATAATTATCCTCACACCAGAATTGTAAAGATTTCTCTATCCCTTCATTATCCCACCTTGTCTGTTAGACTCGGTCTTTAATTGTATTTTAAGATGCCCATGCTTCTTATCATCAGTATTAGCACTACTGTTTTCTGTTCTTCACTCACTTGAATGAGAGGCACAAGGGAAGAACATGTTTATGTAACTGTACAAATCCAGCAAATGTTTTGGTCTTTTACTGTGCTGTAGGGGCCTAGGTGGTGACATGGCTGAAAGGGAGCTGTTTCCTATCAGGCAGCAACTGTGCTGTAGGCTAATCAATGGAGGAGGTGTGAGAGTAGGGCCCCACACAAGTGAAACATAGAGGAGTTGAGCGTCACTCTTAAATAAAAACCACCAGTGGTTTCTTTTCCTTAATTTCTCAATCTCTATAAGTAATCAGACTTGATATATTTTTGTGCTTAGAGAAAAAACTAAAAAGTGACATGACCTTTAGCACAATAATTATCAATTACCAATTTCAGAAAAGTGACATTATGACATATGGTTATTAGCAAATTTTGTTCCAGGTTTAGAGAAAAGCTAAAAGTTGAATATTATATATACATATGACTCAAGTAAATAAAATCTGGACTGAAGTCATGGTTATACAGAAAAATGTATAGAACCCTAGATTATACAGCTTTGTAGTAGTAGAGACCATGTAAAAAACCCAATCCTATTATCCTGCTGCTGGGAAAACTGAGGCTGAAGACCCGAAATACACTGTGGAAGGGCACACGGTTAGCCTCTGGAAGAGGGAGGCCCTGAAACTCAGGCTTGTTGACTCTTAGTTTAGTCCATCTTCAGTCAACATACATAACTTACAGAACAATCCTGTAAGTCTATTGCTTATACTTAAAAATATTCTACTCATATAAAGTACTGCTCTCCCAGCCAGAAAGCTGGTGTGGTCCTCCCTGTATGTGCACCACTTCCTAGCAAAACCTGTCCTTCATCTGAGCAGAGGAAGGGCTGCTCTACAAGGTGCCCTCAAGCTGCTACAGGAAGCCTTCAGCTCAAAGTGCTCACCCCACTGGCCCTGCAGTTGGGCCTAGGTGAGGATTAAACATCAGAGCAACTGAGAACCAGAAAGGCTAAAGAGAAGTCTTTTCTCTGGTGGATCCATGGAAAAGAATCTTTATTCTTTAGCCTAAAGCCAAACTGAATTCAGTGTGAGTTACTGAATTAGTTCAGACAGTTGGAATTTGGTGCTAGATGATTATCTCTGGTTTGATATCTCTGCTGTCCAATTGGCTGTGTTTTACTCTATAGTCATGGACTTCACTGAAAATCTCTGCGGTTTAACCCACACATATGGACATCTGGCTTTAAGACCCTGGCTTATGTTCCTGGAGGGAGTTAAGCAGTGTTTTAGAGGATGTTTGAAGATAAGTGATAAACACAGAATTTCGAGAATACCACTCTTTTACATTTACTGGAAGATTTTGGGAAATTTTATAGTAAAATAAACATGAGTATGTAATAAGTGAAAGTCTAAAGTCTCATTAATTTTATGATAAAACTCAGAGTTCAAATAATCCTTCTCCTTTGGCTGTTGTTTGAGGCTATGGCTTCAGTCCTTCTGGAGATAGTTGCTACTTTCCTTTGCTATTAGAAGTGACTCAGTGGAAAAGTTTGAGAAACATGGATCATTTCTTTCTCTATCCCAGCAGCACAATTCCAAATTCCAGAAGGCAAATGATAGAATTTCAGTCTTTTTGGAGCTTGGTGATTTGGAGTTAAATTAGTTCTTAGTTCGTGTATTCCACAGATATGAAATAGTTATATTCTGAAGATAGCATTAAGGTCTGGAATCAGCTTAAAATGGGAATACGTTAGAGATCAATATGACTATTCACAGGTTATAGAATGTCAGAGCATCTCTGAGGTATTACAGGATGTCTTGAAACATTGGACTGGGATAACCTTCCAGATTATGTGGAAGAATTATGTCAGTGATGATATCCAATCTCCTTTATGTGTGTTGAGACTAAGCCAAAGAACTGTATAGTACATCCATATAATCTTCTGAGAATCAACCAGGAGTCATTATGTGTATGACAAGAATGTCAAAAGTGTTTTATTAGCAAATTTGAGCTCATGTTCATTACTCAATTCTCATGAAGGGGGAGGAAAAATGGGATATAAATAATGGGTACAGAACTGAGATATAAGAAGACTATACACAGAAAACCCAAACTTTTTTTAACCATAACAATCAACTACTGGGAAACTACAGATATATTCATAAACATATACATTCATGAAAATGTCATGCAATCTGAGATGTGGAAATATCCAATATCTCTTGATGTGACAGTCTCTAGCCTGAGAACATAGCTGCTGCACAATTTACCAGTATGAAAAACTAACTGCTTATTATAATGGCATTTTTACTTATCTTTATTCATATGAAAGAATAACAAAAGAATCAGCTTTCTGCATATAAAAGGAAAAAATCAGGGAATAATTTTAAGAATTAAAAAATATTTTCAAGCCCCAGTAAATTATAATGCCATTATAATTCGGGTTATTTTTGCTTAAGGTACTTGAAGTATGAATACATATATTCTCTTGTTTATGAGAAATCAAGGTTTGATAATAACATCTACACCTAGAAAATATTTTGCAATAAACTAATGTTCAGAAAAGGACATGCTAAACTGTAACACTAAAGGATTTATGTGTAAGTACCGAACCGTGTCAACTTTGTAGACGGCATGAAATCCAGCACAGACTGACCAGAAAATAATCTCATTCTTCTTGAGCCTCATATTTGTGCTGTCAAAAATTATGAAGTGACACATAACTATTGCTTAAAAATTTAAAACAAAGCTTTAGTGAAAGTGTTCATTCTTTCTATATTGTATTGTCTATCTTAGAAATTGATTGGTGACACTCTGGATGCATAACCACAACACATAATAATTTTTCCCCTTCCTATTTGGCTATATAGGTTTGTGAACTTCCTTAGATGTTTACTATTTGAATATGCCACTGAGCACAAAAAAACAATGAGTTTTCAGAACAAAGAACAAAAGCCAGTACTGATAGCTGGATGCTATGTACGAAGTAGCAGCAGCAAAGATCTTAGGTGGTGGCCAGACTTACTTCTGGGCCCTAATCTGTGTGACAAGCCCATGAAGAATCTAAAGAACTTGCCAAGTACACTGAGATGTGTCTGTGTGCTTTATGGGTGTACATATACAAGGTCTACAAAACTAAATACATCTGTCAAAATCTTTACTCAACAAAAGAATACTAGGAAAAATTATAAATAAATCTCCTATAGTTAAAAACAACCAGTGGTAACTCCAGAACTCTTAGAAATGAACACTGAGCATGGGTTATATAGTATCTAAGAAACAAAGCCTAAGTAATATCAATTGCTAGATTGCATAGCACATTTTAGTTTTTTGTTAAAGTATAAGAAGTGCTATGCAGTCATTATAATTATTTTAACTACATCAAGTACTTAAGAGTTGGATTAAAAATTAGCTTAGTGTCAGAAATAAACTTAACAAAATAGAACTGTACTATAGGAGCTGGTATCAGAATTTTCCTTAGTGAAAAAGTTGTCCCCTCTGAGAGGCAGAATAATTTAGTGGCTAAGAGGACATACTCTGCAGCCAAACAGCCTGGGTTTAAATCCCACCTCTGCCAATCACCACTTATTCTCTCTCCTTTAGCTTCCTCACAGGCAAATAGAAAAAATGATAGTATAAACCACCTCATAGGTCTGTTTTGAAGATTAAATAAATTTATAGAGTAACTTGAAGATGGACATAAATGTACTTGTTAATCATTTACAGATATTGACAGAATCCAGGAGAAATAACTGAGTAGTGAGAGAGAGAGGGGGAAAAAAGGGCAAAATACTGTGTGCCTAGTGATCATAACCACTTTCAAACCACCTCCTTCCCTCTAGTCCCCCACTTGCTCCCAATATCATCTTCATGATGTCTATTAGACTCATGAATGCCGAGAATGCACAAATTTTAATTGTTTTGTTTTGAAAAGCATGGACTGTTTTAAAAATAATGGATTCAATGTGGTATAGGACAGGGAAATCTGGACTCCAGAGTCAGAAGAGGCCAGGAAAATTTTAAGCTGAGGAACGAATAGCAATTGTGGGGACAGTTTTGGAATTTGACAAGCTCTGAAACTGGGATAAAGAGGCTCACAGATTACACTGGCAGTGCATGAATTTTAAAATAACATAAGATACAGGAGTGCTGATTCATAGGAGCACATGTACCCCAATGCTTATAGCAGCACTTTCAACAATAGCCAAATTATGGAAAGAGCCTAAATGCCCATCAACTGATGAATGGATAAAGAAGATGTAGTTTATATATACAATGGAATACTACTTGGCAATGAGAAAGAATGAAATCCTGCCATTTGCAGCAACGTGGATGGAACCAGTAGGTATTATGCTGAGTGAAATAAGTCAGTCGGAGAAAGACAGATATCATATGTTTTCACTCATATGCAGAATTTGAGAAACTTAACAGAAGACTATGGGGGAAGGGAAGGTGGAAAAATAGTTTCAAACAGAGAGGGAGGCAAACTGTAAGAGACTCTTAAATACCAAGAACAAACTGAGGGTTGATATGGGGGTGGGGGAGAAGGAAAATGGGTGATGGGCATTGAGGAGGGCACTTGTTGGGATGAGCACTGGGTGTTGTATATAAGCCAATTTGAAAACAAATTATATTAAAAAATAATAAAATAAAATAACATAAGAAAGCACCAGTATTTTCAGATTCTACTTTAAAAATTACTTAAACTCTTAAATGATTTAATTAAATAAAACAGAAGAAATTGTAAGGCATGTGTACAAGAACCAGTCAGCTGCTCATTCCTGCCCATTGCATAAAATTGACACTAAGCAGCTGTTAAGCCAGGATTATATTTCCCAGTCCCCATGCCTAGCATGCAGGCATGGTTATGTGATTCCTGATGTGTGGTGCTTCCAGAACAAGGCTTTTAAGAAGCAGATGTACCTTCTCCATTCTTTTATTCGTCTGTGACATGGACTCAGATAATAAAAAAGCATAAAATACAAAGAGCGTGGGTGCCCAAACCACTGCATGGAAGAGAGAGGATTGTCAACTATGAACACCTGACCAAACTGTTAAATGAACAATAAACAGAATTTTACTGAACTTGAGACTATACATTTTAAAGTCAATTATTATAGCAGGTAGATTCATTTTAACGAATAATTTATCGAGTTAATTAAAGATGATGGCACAGTATCACGGCTAACAATATAAATGTTAAGCACACTGAATCTACTGTCTATTGGCTACATGATCTTGCGAAAATTATTTAATCTTTCTGAGCTCAGTTTCCTTACCTAAAAAGTGGTGACAACAATGGGTGGTATCTGTTTTAAAGTGTTAGAATTGTGCTAGTCTGGCTCACAGTAAGTATCCAATAAAGTCAGCCTTTATTATATAATTAGGCTTATCTTTGTGGATAAATGAATCAGTTAAGTGAACAGAACAAATGAATCTACTTCTATTATATGTATATAGTAGCAGTCTCAAGATATAAATGACTTGCTTATTGCACTCTCCCATCTTCTCCCCAACACGACCAACATGTTCTAGACTTTAGCACTGTTAGAGGAACCTTGTAGACAACTGCCTGTTACTTGCCTTATTCCCCTGTTACCTTCTCCCCTGAGACCATTCTTCTGCTGGTGCCCCATTATATGCAGTTTGGACAACATGGACCAAAGGGAATCTCCCATATGGATGTACACAACAGTCTTTTATCTCTCTTCTTCCTTCACTTCTCTTTTACAACTCTATCTCAGCTGTCCCAAGGAAATCTCTCCTTCTTTTGATAACCTCCTCAGTGCTTAGAAAGCAGTGACATAGTTCAGAGAAAAACAAGTACCATTCTGAACATGACTTATTACTTTGAGAGAAGACTATGAAATTTGAGATATGATCCCTTCTTAATATACTATCTTCTCTACAGAAAAGCCTACTAGAATTTACTGAACCCACAGATGCCCAACAAACTCGTTTTTTGTTAAATTAACAAGAAACACAGTCCTACTGTGTTTGAGCCTTTGCACATTTTAAGACAGCTTTAGGAACTAGTCCACCAAGCAGCTGGAGTTGCAGTACAGTATCATGGTCCTGGAACCAGATAGCTGGATGACAGTGTCACTTCCCAGGCCAGCTTTGATGATATGCTCCACTTAGAGCACAGACTCTGTAGCTCAACCCCTAGGTTCAAATTCCAGCTCTCTTCTTACCAGTGTGAACTCAGGCAAGTTACTCTCTCTCTTTCACTTTCCTGACAAGTAAAATCGGACTAATAGGTAAGGCATAGCACTGAAGAAGAAAAAAAATAGTGGTGTGCATTAGCTTATTAGTCTTAGTGTATAAAATTATTTGAAGATACATTTTACAGTTTTCTCCTTATAAGGAAAATGAAATCCAAATTAAATATTTTTCTAGTTACATAAACTTCTATGAAAATGACAAATTGTAACCACTGATACTGGATATTCTTGATATTTATAGATAATTATATATTTAACTAACAATTAACAGCACTTTAAACATACCCAGACCATGTAGTGCAATAACAAAAATACTATAAACTAGGTGTCTTATAAAGAGCAAAAATTTATTTCTCACAGTTCTGGAGGCTGGGAGGTCCAAGAACATGGAACCAGCAGATTTGGTGTCTGGTGAGGACTCATTTCCTGGTAGACAGATGACTTCTCACCATGACCTCACATGGTTGAAAGGGTAGTCAGCTCTGTGGAGCCTTTTTTAGAAGGGCACTAATCTCATTCATGAGGGCTCTACCGTCATGACCTAGTCACCTCCCAAATGCCCCACAGGACCTAATACCATCATACTGGCCATTAGGTTTCAATGTATGAATTTTAGGGGGACATAAATATTCAGCCTGGGGCAAGGACTAAGACTCTGAGTACAGACAAAGATTCAAATTCTCTCTTCCACTTACTTGCTGTATGACTTTGGGCAAGTGACTTAACTTCTTTCAGCCTTTTATTTTTTTTTCCCCTTGAAAATCCAAAGAAAATTACTGTATGTCATTAACTCTATAGCAACCACACAGAATTGTTGAGAGGGTTGAATGTGAATATAGTATAATGCATAGCAAGTATTTTACACAGGACCAATCATATAATATGGCTGAGTAAGTATTCACCATTCGTATTACTGATAGCCACTTGATAAATGTGGAGTAAATGAAATGTTTGGCACCACATGAACATTACTGCCAGTGCTAGGTGGGAACTTAAGTTCAGTGAGGGAACAACTGCTGGTTTCAGGCACTAATGACCCAAAGATTTAATGGTGGAAAAAGGAGAAAATTTAAAACAAAACTGATGGCTTCCTTTTACCTTGGGGAAGGGAGTAGGACTTAACTAAGAATGAACAATACAAATGTTAGTACAATATACTACTAAAAACAGATTGATTATTTTAAAGATTAAAATTCAGGTGATATGTATGTAAAATTTGAAATATTTGGGCTCTTTACAATTGTATTTAATTCTCACAATTATTTTCTGAATGGAAAGGAAAATAATATTAATAATATATTAAATTTTATGGAATTTTTGAGGACTAAAGAACATATGTTTATATTACATTTAAAGCTAATGTTCCTCATGAATCCTTCATTAGCTAATGCCCTCCTAATTTTTCTTAATATGATCAGGCTTTTAAGAGTTTCCATAATTTTGCACTCATGAGATGGTAAGCCCGAAAAGCTCTGTAAACTGTAAATTTCTATAAAAAGACAGGACAGCCTTCTGCCTTTTACCAAGTCAAAACTGAGCTTATAAATAATTTGAGGGCAAGGAAAATGCCTTCTATTTGTGTGTACCATGAAGAATACTCACAGCAGCATTCTAAAAGGCATAGCTAGGGGGTATGCAACGAGTGAAAACTATGAAATATAAAAGCAGAACAAAAGGACAGACAACTGGCATTGCTTTGAGTAACGTCACTAAGCCATCTACAGAGTAAAAGGATGTGCACCAAATTGTCAAACTGTGCTATCCAGGCCGGAGAATCTAGGACGTGCCTACTAGGAACTAAAAGCACTGGCAGAGATATAGAGGAGATGGCTTCTGCATCCAGCACCAAGAGCAGAAGGGAGCCAACAGACCTGTTATTACAGAGCCACTTAGATTCAGGAACTCTCACCAAGGAACCCAGAATTCAGGCCACCTACACCTTGGAAATTAAAACCAATATCTGTAATTGTACTTAGATCAAATTTAAAAATATGGAAAAAATAGGCTTTTTCATCCCAGTCAGTGCATGTAATACATTACGTTAAAACATTTGAAATCAGCTGTTTTTCTTTCATGTTTCTGTATATATAATTTGGATTAGATTTTCAAAATTATTTACATGATTTATGAAAGTGGATTGTTTTTCTCCACAAAAATATGCTTTTGAATCTTTACTCAAAAAAGATTTAAAGAGATAATAAGGAATGCTCCATGAGAAGACAGAATTATTATTAAGCATTATAGAAAGTCAAAGCACCAAACTGAAAGTAAATTTTTACTTTTAAGGTAAAAGTTTCCTACTCTCATCTTGCTATTCATATTCACACCAATCTCTCTCTCTCTCTCTCTCTATATATATATATATATATATATACACACACACACATATATAGATAGATAGATAGATAGTTGTCTATCAATGATTTGTTGAAGATCACAGAATTCCCCTGAAAATTTATGTAATCTTTCTTTTTTTTTTTTTTTTAATTTTTTTTTCAATGTTTTTTATTTATTTTTGGGACAGAGAGAGACAAAGTATGAACGGGGGAGGGGCAGAGAGAGAGGGAGACACAGAATCGGAAACAGGCTCCAGGCTCCAGGCTCCGAGCCATCAGCCCAGAGCCCGATGCGGGGCTCGAACTCACGGACCGCGAGATCGTGACCTGGCTGAAGTCGGACGCTTAACCGACTGCGCCACCCAGGCGCCCCCTATGTAATCTTTCTTAAAATGACATCTTTTCTATCTCTTCTTTCTTGCATTTTTTTTCTTTCTCCTTTTTATAAACATCTAGTTAATTGGGTAAATTTCCTGAGGTAGAAGTTGTAAATAGGAATTGGCATTTTTAGTAGCAGGCTGAATCATGTAGAGTCTATTAAATATCTCATTTGAGTTTATTTTCCTGTGGATTTCTAGTCAATAGGTTTTCCTATCAAGAATCCTCCCTCTCCTGAAATCATTGCTTCACTATATACTAATTTGGATGTAAATTTTAAAAAATAAAAAAATAAAGTTAAATTATATAAAAAAAAGAATCTTCCCTCATTAAAGGCATTGATTCTATTTTCAGTTTCTATAATTCAGGTAGATTAGAGATTCTCACACTTTCAGAGTATAAGAGTGATAAAAATTCAGAGTGATAAAAATATTCAGAGTGATGAAAATATTAAATTAAGATACTGATTTTTTGTATTTCTTAACTTAATATACTTCTGCTTCATTAGATAACAGCAAATTGTTTCAATGCAACTATATGTTTATTTACAAATATAAATTTATTTACATATTACATATAATTTATAATTCTTTTCATTTGAAACTTTCCTAAACACAATATGATTATTTACTACTTGATTGTCAGAAGTTTTATAGTTTCAAGTATAAAAGTATAAAAAATTATATAAAACTAAAAAAATATATATGAAAAAAGGTGCTATTTCAGCTTACAGAAACATACTAGGTTACTGAATTTGAATCTGGAATACTGACTATTATTTCTCCTATAGTCCTAGAACATGAAGTCTATTAAGCCTCACTAAAACTATGACTAACTATTGTGTGTACCACATTCTTTAGTTTGTAAATGATTATTTTAGTAAGTATTGCAATGTATTTGCCTGATATCAGAAATCTTATCTTCCACGTAAAGATTCACTAGCTGACTTGCCTAATAGTTATGGTAAATCCATTATGACAGGTATCCTTTGTCTCTATCCCTAAGAAAAGACAGATTTCCAAAAAATATATACATTTTCACATTTCTTAACTATGTATTTTCACAAGGTTAATAGACTTATTACATCAAGTGATATATGCAAGAGGGTGTTGAAAACTGTAACATCTTTATCAATCATTATCAAGGCAAATTGTCTTTTAGTAATTTTCTAATAAAATGTTACTTTCACTTTTACCATAATGGTAAAGAACTTACTATCACAACAATTCATTTACTGTGTCAAAACTTTAAAATGATTAAGTATCTACTGGTGCTTATAGAAAAGTTAAAACTTAAAAGCAGAAATGTGGAATTATCCAATAAAATGTATCCAGATCAATGTCTAGGTATTCTGAAGTGATATATATGAAGGGAAATAAAGGGAAAAGGAGGCAGAAAAATAACAGAAGAAAATCACTTTTACTTGTTAAAATTTTAAAAATTGTGTTGATTTCCTAAAAAATAACAAAGCCCAACATAAAAGAAAAACTGCCTATAAATTTACCCACTAACAACAGCATGTCACAACGTTAAAAGCAATACCATGATATGATCAATTAATTACCATCTGAACATGATATTTTGACTGAGCAAACATCACACCCATCCGATAGACTTCTATTAAGAATCTTCTGCATTAAAGGCACTATATCATGTAAGACCCACCCACTACTCCCCTAAAAACCTGCTGCACAGTTACTATCCTTGAGTAACTTTGAAATTCATCTTGTGATAAGAACCTTACAGATATATACGGGGCAGAGAAGTATTTAAACCGCACCACATGAGAACCAAAAAATGTTTTGCAGGAGTTCAGAGAATCACTTTTAGCCCTGACAGAAAGTTGGAATTTGGGTAGGGCTTGAATGAAGACAAGGATTTTGACAAGCAAGGTGACAGATTAAGAACTTTCCAAGTGGAGAGTTGGACCATTACAGGTTGTACCTGTAAAGATGCAAAGAAAGAAGCTTTAAATTATGTTTTATAAACCCAAAGAATTCATGTCTGGCTAGAGCACTGCCAGAAATTAAGTTACATATGTGAGAGACAGAAAGTAAGAATCATTTATTCATGTCACATATAAAGTATACGTTTTTTACCAGTATTTTTCCATTACACACATATTATTGGTTTCCTATGCACAATACCTGTGACCTCACAACTTGTTAAATTTTATCCAAATCAAATTCATGTCTATGGGCTTTCTGTGACCTTAACAAGAACAATCTGGGAGTAATGAGAGGAGGAAAACTCAGATTGGTGTGTGAGGAGGACTGAGTGGCTTTTGAGGAAAGAGACAGAACACAGAAAACTTTCAAAAAGTTTCATTCATTCAAGAAAATCTTTGCATGCCTAGTAACAGCATTGTGTTAAGTTCTGGGGAAGTAATCATCACTGAACGAACAGATACAACCCGAGTTCCCAACTGGGAAAATCACAGTTGAACAAAGTGGTTTCACTATTTTATGTGAGCAGCTAAGTCAAGGATCAAGTTTTAGGGCAAGGTTGAAGAGCTGAAGATTCTCATCTTTGGGGGATAAGCCTTCATTCTGGAGAATCATTTTGTCTAGTGAGAGATGATGCCAATAGGCAAACAGTATAAATGTAAATGCTGCAGGAATAAGGGGGGTGGGATTTGAAAGTCACAGTAGTAATATAAATTAACTTGTGGCTGAGCAGAGAATATGTTTAGATAACTATAAAAATGATCACAGTTCTCTAATGATTTCATCTGCATTCTGCATTGCAGTCAGTAAATTCTTGGCCTAGAGTAAAGGTCATGAAACTTTCTCTTTAAAAGACTAGATAGTGAATACTTTTGATTTTGTGGGCCATAAGTTTTGTGGCATGAAAGCAGCCATGGACCACACATAAATGAATAAGTATGGCTGTATTTGTTTTTTTTTAAGAGAGAGAGCAAGAGAGCAGGACAGAGGGACAAATGGGGGGGGGAGGGAGGGAGGGAGGGAGGGAGGGAGAAAGAGAGAGAGAGAGAGAGAGAGAGAGAGACAGAGACAGAGAGACAGAGAGAGAGAGAGAGAGAGAGAAAATATCCCAAGCAGGCTCCATGCTCAGCGCAGGAGGGCCCAACATAGGTTCAATCCCACAACCACTGGACCATGACCTTAGCCAAAATTAAGAGTCAGACACTCAACTGACTGAGGCACCCAGGCGCCCCAGCATGGCTGTATTTCAATAAAACTGTTAATGGACACGAAAACTGAATTTCATATAATTTTTATGTGTCACAATATATTATTGTGACATTTTCATCCATTTGAAAAAAAAAATCATTCGTAGTTCATGGGCCATATGAAACAAACTTTGAGCCAAAGTTTGCTGACCCCTGACCTAGTATAGAAAAGTACAGGAAGGGTTGGATAAAGAGAGAAGATGGATCACTCTCTGGCAGATTATACCTAACACAGGATAAACATATGGATAACTACCCTTTAAGTGTGTGCACAATGTGGTATAATGTGACGAAGTGCAATTTCCTGAGGTCAGGGCTGATGGATTTCACAAGATCTTCAAAGGGGGACTTGACAGGAAGAACTTTGAGAGGCAGTGATTTAGAAGAACTCCAGTTAGATTTTAAGAATTTGTATACCATTAATCACTTTATAACTAGTGAGCAGATAAAAACATTGGCCAGGTTAGCTTGCCTCTCAGCACCATTCATGAATGATGCCACCAATATCTGTTCTTTACTGCCCTTCTATTTGGTTTCTCAGAATTATTAAAATTGCTAATTAGTATTACTATTGGGCCCTTTCTACATGCCAGGTACTTTGATAGAAACTGTTAACCTAAATTTTCATTTAATTCTCACAACAATCTTCTGAGGTAGGTACCATTTATTATTCCATTTTATAGCTAAAGAAACTGAGGCTCAAAAAGGTCTTTACCTTTTGTTCTCCTTATATTCTGCACTGCCTTCCTAAGCAAATTCATTGATCCCAATTTCCATTTATATGTTGATGATCCTCAACTGCTTTAAAAACCTACCCAATGACTGTCCAGACATCAGCATGAAGTGCCCAATAATATCCTTTCCCAGGAGTCACTCTCTCAGTAAATGACAATATCCACCCCTATCCATGACATTCCTCTCCTCACTACTGCCCACAGACTCTTCCATACAAAGGACTGTAATCTCTTTCATGCTCATCTACCTTTTTCCAAATCTAGCCTGGTACAAGCCTTCTGCAATGGTGTCCTAACAGGTCTTCCTAAATACATATTTTTTAAAAGTAAAAAAAAGAGGTAGCATTATAGGACAAAATGAAATGTTATGAATATATAAGTATTTTTAAAAAGCTATATAAAAACATATCTCTGTGTACATGGAGTTGCATGGAATTATAGTGAAGTGGTTAAGACATAAATTCCATTTCAACTTCTAAAAGTTGTGTGGCCTCAGACAAGTCACGGAACCTGTAAGATGGGAATAATAATAGTACCTTTTATGACTGTGTTTTGAGGACTAGAGAAGTTAATACATGCAAGGCAATTAAATGGATGGCATGTAGTAATTAATAAATAATAGCTGTCATTGCTGATGGTTTTATCAATATTAATAACACAGATGCATAAAAAAAGATTAGCTAATAATATACTAATATTTTCACAGTGAACTTGCAATTAGTGGTGGCATTGCAGGAGTTTTATGTATCTTCTTTTTTGTTTTTCTGTGCTTAAAAATCTGCAAAATATTACAAAAACAAATCAGCAATATATCTCTATATAAAATCACTCTGTTAAATGAGGATGCATTGAAATTGGTCATCTGCTGTAAAAATTATCAGACACACTTCTCGTTATATTTGAGCTACCCAAAATATTTTATCATATCCAGTCTGAAATTGATCTCATGTTTAAAAATATACTTAGTATAGTTAACAATAATTATCACCATATATAATTATTTGAGTACTTAGTATTGTCCTTTGAAGGCACTTAAGAAATGTTAGTTTCCTCTCCTCCTTCAAATCCTAAACACAAATTAATTATAAAAATTAATTCCACTCAAATAAATATTTTTTTCTGACAAATTGACCTAAAAGTATATATATATATATATATATATATATATATATATATATATATATTAGCCAAATTCAAAATTTATAGTTCAGAGCCAAGAAAAGAACAAAAACATAGCAGCTGGCATATGTTTGAAAATACTAAACCTTATTAGGGCATCTCTTCAGAAGATGAGTTACTATAGCTGAACTGAATCTCTATTAACAGTAGTGAATTCCTAAGCCAGACAGCAACAGTAAATAAAAGAACCCATGCTTACATTCATTTGATGGTTTTGCAGACTTGAGAATCATTTCTGGCACCATGATTTTGCATTCAGGAAACAAAGAATATGAAACATTATGTTCCTCACAATGTTTTTCTTGTGCTATTAAATCAATCAAATAAATGAGGCAAAGACAAGAAATCTGGATTTCAGCAAGATTTTGATAAATGTAGCTTTCTATTTCTGAAACTTAGTGGGGCACCTATCCTTTGTAAGAACTTTTTGCTTCCATTATTAAGTAGCAGAACCAAGAAAACATTTCTTAAAATGTTCACAGAGAACACCTTAGCCTTCTCTGTAGCTACAGCTTACTTTTATAAAAAGGAAAAGACTGATAATATTCACAAAGCTGCAGTAGACTTAAAATACAGAGAATATTTTGGCAAACTGGATTGGTTGGAAGGAGATAAAATAAGTCCTATGGCAAAATAAGACATGCATTTTCCCAAGGTAAATAAAGTATAAAGTCCAAGCTGGCAATCATATTATTTATTTTAGGACTTTCTTCACCTGTGTGGCTTTTGGGAAGAAAATTGAAAAAAGATTAGCAGAAGGGTATTTAATAACTTGGATATTTTCTTGGCATGATTATTGTCTAAGGACCACATGAATTTTAAAATAATGCCCTAAACTCATAGGGAAATTAGATTATTCAAGAACTATCCCTTTAGGTGTAAGTGGGTTATAGTTGGAGTTTTATTTATTATTAATAATATTAGTATATTATTTACTTGACAGTGGAACAAGGGTAATTTTGTTAGTTTCCATTTAAAATTTCTTCTTGAGAAATTTGTGATATGCCTTGGAAATTCATTAACTCTTATTAAGCTATTTTGAAATCAAACATACATACATCTACCCAAAACTTCTTAGAATACTTACATTTTTGCCTGTATAATCTTGTAGGATAATAAGCACTATGCAGTTTTTAACTCTACTATGAATCTTCTGAAATGTTTCATTCCCATGACTATAATGAAAGAATTATTTAATTTCATTGAGATAAACTGCCAAAAAAAGCCTTTTAGGCCCCTATTTTGAGTAAGAATAAGAAAAAGATTGGTTCATTGCCTTGGGAAGAAGTAATAACAATAGATGAGAGAGTAGAGCTTCAATTTTCCCCAAAGAGACAAATCTTTATATTGAGAAGAGTTCAACTAAGTAGTAAATGGTAGCCCAGGACAGGTGAATTTCCTATATATATAATTCTATATATATAATCTATTTTAGACTATAGATTCTAGATCTAGATCTAGATCAGCAGAAATCCTGGTGTGGACACCGGAGATGTGCACGGCAGGGGATGACCGTCTTGAAAAACAAATGAAACTAGTATGAACTAGATATCTGCAAATCCTGGTAAATGCACTTTAAAGTTACCTTGCAGAGATTTTGCATTATCCAAACCCAGCTGGAATTCCAATGCTGCTCAGCAGTACTTTTATCATAGTCATTTCTTATGGCATTCCTCACTCCATATCCTCACTCTATTTGCTCTCGCCTCATTTACACTGAGAAGATCAAAGGCCTCAGACTCATGTTTCTTCAGTCTTCATATTCCTGTTGCAATACTCCTGTGTATTCCAACCATTTCCTCTTTTCTATCAAACTCAGGAAGAGAACCATCTTTCCTTTTCTCCAAGAATAACTTTAGCGTCCTTGAATTATAACCTCTGTTCTCTAGGACTTTTCTCTGTTAATTAAAATTCTTTGTTATTTGTATCTTTCAATCTCTCCATCTAGAGGTGCTTTTCCCATACCTCATCCTTGGAAAATGCTCAGATCTCCTTCATTCTGAGACAGACATGTCACACACACACACACACACACACACACACACACACACACATCACACACCCCTTATTTACTCTTAGTACTGTCTCCATTACAGTCTGCTATATAAAAGTACTTTATACATTTTGGTAGAATGAATGAAAGATGAACTGTTCATACTGGTTTTCCCTTCCTAACACTAAGCTTTCTGAAGAGAAGTTCCTAATAATTACTTTTATTTATTCATCTTTCCAGCCCCAGCCCCATACATATGAATAGGCTTTGGGGGGGGAGGGCAGCCTCATGCTATCCTGTTGTAGACCCTCTAACTCCATGTTTCTGAGCTCCTACCTACATTCTCTGCTGTTCTAGCTCCTCACACCCATGACAAGAACCCCATCACAAATGCAATGGGGAGTAATTAAGTGGGCATGGATAAGATGATGGTTACAGACAGAAAGCTGAAATGAATGATGAGTGGAGAGTGGGATGGGCTGTAGCCCATGTTGGGTTCTGTCCCACACTTGAGGCATGCTCTATCTTCACCCTTTCCTCTCCAGTCTATTCAAACTTAAGGTCAGGAAGAATCCTTCTGTTCCAAAATCCAATGGTCTCTTCTCATTCTCTAGCCTCTTCAGTCCTGTAAGATTAACTAGTCTTTCTCTACAATTCTTTCCTCCATTGGGACTCTGCTTTTCTTCCTCTTTACTGCTCACTCTTTTTTTTTCCCTCTGGATCCTGCTTCCACACTACACACGCTTCTTCCCTTAGAAGTTATTCCTGAATAAGGGCATCTCACTTTATCTTCTCTTAATGCCATTTTCAGTCCATTCCTTTCTGAGTGAGTTCATTCTTTTCCTTTTCCATAGCTCCTTCTCTAGCTCACTGTGTTATATGTCATTTGATCTATTAGCTCACACCGACTTCCTTGCTTCCTCGCTGAGTTTGTACACCTGGCTTCTGTTTGAGCTTCCAGTGGCACAGCCGTTTCTTCTATTCTCTTGATTAAAATGTCTCCATCAAGCAGTGAGCAAAGTCCCTTACAGGGCTTCAAAAGACCTGGCCCCAACCTTTTTTCTAAATGTATTTCCCACTAAGTCTTTTCATACACCTTTGTTTCAGCCAAACTGTGTCCATGGGCTGGGATAATTTATTGAAATATATATTTGTGTTTTTTTCCCAGTATTTTTCCTTCCACCTTTCCAAAAAAATTATTAGCCTTTTAATAATTTCCACAAAATTACTTTCTGCTTCTTTGCTTCAGGGATTCTTGCAGGAATATTAGGGCAGCCAGAAGGTAGTAGTGACTCTTTCATCCTTCTTAAAGGCCTAAACCCTAAAACATAATGCTAAATGTGCCAGCCAGATCAAAAAAGGAGGAGAAGGCTTTGCAGGGCCTATAGACATGAGTGGATCCTGTAGGCACCTGGAAGAGGCCCTGTTCCATGCACACAAAAAGGAGGAGGAAAACAGGAGCTTAATGTCACTGAAAGGTTTTGTTTTGTTTTGTTTTGGTACAGATTGAGTTTCTTTACTCAGAGGGAGTGTGCATCATTTTCAAGTCATGGAAATTTTTGTTTATCCATATCCATGTGAGATATGCTTCCTTATGAAATATATACCTATTACTTTGCTCATGGCAGTAGCCTCAAATTTTCGTGCTTGCAGCAAATTGACAGTAAAGTCAGAGCTTGATCTAATAGGAATTCACAGAAACAGATACTGGTAAAGGTTGAAGAAAAAGGGGACAACTTATAGAGTTACAAGACCTTGAGCAGGATCTTGAAGGAAAGGATTTGGACAGGGAAAAGTAAAATTTGGAATGGGGGAAAATTTTTAGAAAAACACAGACTATTATCAAAGAAACAAATGATTTTTTAGTACATTCTTGGTACATGATAACTGACTCTTAATTGTTTGAAAATTATAAAATAGAACTGCAACATCTCCATAATGTAAGCAGTTTTGATCATTAAACGTGATATTAATCTAATAAAATATCTTCAGCTGTTAATGATATAATAAAAATTTTATTAAATGGTTAGACCATAATTATTTACTAATTCTGCATGTGCTCTCATCTTGAGACATAGATCTTAGACCAATTTGTCTTCCCACTTCTTTTGGTAACATATATAAATGGCAAGGGGTTTTACTACATTTGGCACTTGCTTTATATTTTTTCATTTAGTTCTTTGGTTCATGTTTATTTCGAGTGTGAAGGAAATTGCCTTCCACTGGGGATGATACTTTTAATTTTGAAATACCTACTGTGGCTGGTATAATACCGTAAATACAGTTATTCAATAATTTAAGATAAAGTAAATTGAACACTTTCTGATGATAGAAAAATAGAACTGATAGAAAATAGAGCTGATGATATTTTACATTTACAGATGTTTTCTTCATAAAAGTTAAAAGTTCTAAGCAGAAATCATAGTCTCGGATGCACAGTGCTTCTTTGATCTAAGATCTGTTCTGAGATGACCTGTTTCTTGCAGTGAGAATGAATATCCATTAGAGTTATAGAAATCTTTTATATGATTTTAGGATGCATACCTTTCCCAGAGGAATAAGCACTCATCATTTTCAACATTTTATCAATGTGCTGTGCCCTCTCACCTGGAATGAGCTTCCCTATATGGTATTACTGATTTAATTTTTAATATTCAGTCTCACCTCTTCAAAGAAGCCTCTCAAGATTGCATGAGAGTGAATCACATTCTGTGCTTCCTCTGTACCACTTTGATAAATGGATAATTGCCCTTTCTGAGATGGAATATTTATATGTAATTCACCATTTTCTACTGTGGTATCTTTGAAGCCAGAGGCAATATTTAATTCATCTCTTTAGTATTCCTAGGTCCTAGCCCAGTGCCTGGTATACTGTCTATCATGTACTAACAACAGAATTGTGCTTAAATGTTTGCTGAACATTATTTCAAACTCTTCTTTTTTGCAGAGTGAAGAGAATAGGCTTGGGCACCTGGAAGCCTGGGTTTAAATTCTGGCCCAATCACTTACAATAGGAACTTAAGAAATTACCCAATCACTCTATGCTTTAATTTCTTCAATTTCAAAATGGAAACAGTAATAATAAGAGTACTTAATAAGTTTGTTGTGACCAATAAAGGAGTGAAATTATATGTACACACATATGCATGTATGTAACTTAAGAGTGAATGGCAAAAGCTCTAGAAATGTAAATCATTATTAGTTTTATTCACTTAGACACATGAATAATCATTCTTATGATACTTAAAATTATCTTACATTTGTAGATAAAGTTATAAAGATTATCCCTAAGTTTACTCTGAGCCTCAATTCCAAAATATTTCTAGATATGGAGCTTTTTCTCATAATTCCCTTTCCTTCACTATTGTGCTTTTCAAACTAATCTAGCTACTGCTTACTGAATAGGTTTTTTGCTATATGCAAGATGGCTTGAAGACATTTACCAGTAGTAGCACCTAGAGTCATTGGAAATGTCCTATTTAAAAATACATATTTAAAGAAGTTATTCCTATTTTCATTATGAATAAATAGTGTGGTAAAGGTGTTTTTAAAATATTAATATTTATAATTGAAATATCCTGTAAAAATAATTACCTATAATTGAAGAGACTACTAAGTTATATATAAGAATAATTTTATATATATTAAAGAGCACAGTAACTACTCTTCATAATAAATACATATACATGAATGTGTGTGTATAGTATATAAAATTTACCATGCTATCAATTTGCTGAAATAAATTTTACTTGATTTCAAACAAACACTCAAATATACTCCTTTAAGCAAACTTGTGGCTATAAAAACAAAAACAGAAAAGCAATGTGCTTGTAATATATCATTCTTAGAAAAGCTGATTAAACTTTTATTTCCAAGCGTTTCACATTTTTCTGATTATCTCTCATCTATATTGTAGAAGAGAAACTGTAACCCAGACTGTACGGATTAGTGGTTCACTAAAAGAGAAGCCCTTACTTAACCTTTTCTTCTACATTAAAATAATTAAACATTTACATTAAATGTAATACATTCTATTCCCCAGAATACACAGCTTGTTTTAAAGTAATGCTGTTTTCCTCTCCATATCACTTGTAGAAGACAGAAGAGGAAGAAAAATCAGGCCATGCACTGAAACAAAGAGGAATGATAATTAAGGTTTGTCACCATCGGTCATTTGCTTTAGAAAGATCAATAAGAATAAGTTATCAAAAAGAAGGTAAAATTATGATATAGAAAACATACATAAAATTTTATACCTGGAAATATCATAGGAGGACAGATAGTCCAATCCGACCCCTGCCCCCTGCCCCCCCCACATTATATAAGCAAACTGAATCCTAGAGAGATGAAGTAACAGGTGATTTACTGAGTCACTTTAGAAAATAATTGTTTTGTTAGCTTGGCTTTGTAATCCAATGTCTTTTTTGTTTCCTTACACTGCAACCTAATTTTCTAAAGTAGGGTATTCTGTGGAGATTATTAACAATGCAACTTTTGGGGCGCCTGGGTGGCTCAGTCGGTTAAGCGTCCGACTTCGGCTCAGGTCATGACCTCGCAGTCCGTGAGTTCAAGCCCCGCGTCAGGCTCTGTGCTGACAGCTCAGAGCCTGGAACCTGTTTCAGATTCTGTGTCTCCCTCTTTCTCTGACCCTCCCCTGTTCATGCTCTCTCTCTCTCTCTGTCTCAAAAATAAATAAACGTTAAAAAAAATTTTTTTTAATTAAAAAAAAAACAAAAAAACAATGCAACTTTTGAAAAGGTAAATATTATTTGAAATTCAACAATGATCATAAACAGAATAAAATTTGAATTAATAAAGCAAAGAGGCTAATTAAGTATTTCAATGACAATCATTTGAACCTATTACCTACAAAGCTATGTAACAAGTATAGTTTCTAAATTATTATTGTGTTTTATTCTAGGAAAATATAATTCTACTTTAGTGAATGGTAGAGAGGGAATTATAGGGGCAAAATAAAGGAAGAGAGACTGTGGATAGTTAGCAGAAGAAGATAAGCAGTCCGCTAAATCTGCAGCCTCTCACGCAGGAAGCACTGGTTCATAAAAGAACATTTCCATTTCATCTAAGCGATGAAGGATTTTCAAACTTGGTGGTAAAAGCCTTATCCATACCCCACACTGTAAACTATCATTAGATCAATACCAAAAACCAGGAAGCGTCACCATCAAAAATAAGACAACACAAATGAAAAAATGCCTCCTACTCAAGGAGAAATCCGACCCTCAGAAAGATAAAAGATTCTCCTTCGCAATAAACAGCTCATCTTAGTGGGATGGCATAGAGACAGATCCATCAGAGACTTAGATAATCTAGGTTTATTCTATGATTTTCAGAAAGACAAACCTCTGTTTAAATAGCTGTGTGCTGTACTTCAGTTTCTGAATGGTTCAATTTCCTACCTTTAATTTATTTGTAAATATGTCCACTAGAATGCACATTTTAAAATAGATACTCTCCAGGATGCCAAGTCAACTACAGAAAAGAATTCCATGAACGTTTTCTGGAATAAGTAAATGTTGTTACAACAAGACTTTTGCTGTTAAGGAACAAAAATATGGAACCAATGGTTATAACAGAAGAAACAAGTGCTGACAATTTAATCAATTCAGTATTTCACTTACCTTTGGTTTTCCACAGTACTGAACATAGTAATGAATTAATCTAATATGTCTGATCAAATATTATGTAATTTTGGGCAATTTAAAAAATATTTTATAGTACAGAAATAACCATTCTCCCTTCTGTGTTTCTCCTTTTTCTATATACCTTGAGGACATAAAGCTTTTAAGATTTATAAGCAGTAGAAAATATCTGGAAACTCAAATTTGTATTAAGACATTATTCTTTGCACAAATCCACTGACCCATTTTCTAAAGTAGAAATAACTGCCGGGTTTTTAACTTGCACTGAAAATATAATAATCACAGTTCAATAATTACATTCATACAGTACCTTGAAGACTATATTTCAAGTTGCACAACTGACATTCTTTTCCATCAAAATATAGAGCCTAAATTATAGGTAATTGTATTATGGAACATTTTGAAAAGGAGAATCCTGTTGCTTTTCTTGCATATAAATAAATTTGGATCTTTAATACTTCTTTGCATTTCCTTGCATATTTATAAACATGGCTTTACTTTTTTTTTTAACTTAAAGGAAAATATCTGACCACTTTACCAATTGACAAATGATACCTTGTTAGACAGCTGCACAGAAAAAAAAAATAAAATCGCATATGTAACAGATTTTCAGAGACAGAAAAATAAACTTCCTTTGCAAAGAAGAATCAATATGCTCTGCAATCACTCACAAGCCATAGCACGAGGATCCACTTTTGTCTCTCCAGCAAGAACTCGAGGTATCTAAATTGAATTCACTTCACTCACCTGTTTGGCTTAGCTGGGATGTGCTTCTACTCCTTCTAGACACTATGGCAACCACTTTGGCACTCAGGCTGGATCTCCTTTTCTTTCCACCTCCTCCAACTGTACCCACAGCTGTGTCGGACTGACTGCCGTCATTATGCTCCAGTGTGTACATCTCCCCACTCACACTGGTGCTCTTCATGATGGCTCTTCCTGAAGTCCCCATCCGTCTGCCTTGCATTTTAGGGGTAAATGAACTATATTTACAAAGTAAAAACATATACGCATCCATAAATTATAGGTCAGCAAAACTGAAACTCTAAATCTAATTTATTTTGAAATAATCCAGGCAAATTTTTAGGGGGAAAAGCCAGTTGCATAGTAGTCTTACAACTATATAGCTCAAAACAATAGTATTTCAACAAGGAATCCATAAACTTTTAGTGAAAACAAATGCAACCAGTGTTATCCAAAAGGAGGTAAATGTTACTAATTTTTTAGTGTGTTACTTTCAGAGAAAAACAAGGATATTTAAATCAATAAGACAAGTTCATATACATTCCTGAGGAAAAAATATTAATAAAAAATGGATACTCTGAGTTTGCCATACAAGGTTTAAAAAAATGAAAACAGCTCTGTTCTACTTCCAACTAACAAACATCTCTTTGCCACCTGAGGCTTAATGAGTCTAGGAAACACTGCTAATGAGGCAAAAAAAAAAAATTGCATTTCCCTCCTACTTCCTTGTCCCCTCATGCTCCATCTCCTCCAAATTTCATCTCATTTTTCTCTTTGAGTATTTCAAATTCATATGCTCAGGTTGAGATATTCCTTTTTTTCTTTCCTACCAAAACTTACTGGTCTATGTTCCCAGACTGTACTCATTTATCTGAACAGATTACTGCCCTTCTCTCCTAAATGAGAAAATTATTGTTGAGAATTTCAGGCACCATGTTGGTGGGAAAAAAAACCCATCTCTACCTGCCAAAGTAAATGTATGCCTGTGAACTGGGCAGAGAGGTAGGGCAAGCAAGTTGGGAGCTATAGATGTTAGGATTCTTCAAATCCTTTAAATTACATTGCATTGCATCTAGACTGGCCCCTTTTGGTCCAATAAAGATCGAGTTTGACAGATCTGAAATGACCCTCATTATTTTATGTTTCTTTAAAATATCTGCAAAAAATTGGCTTACGTGACACTCAGCACCATCTTGATTTTCAATTTTCTATTTCTTGTTTTCAAGTACAAAGTACGTTAATAGAGTATTTTTTTTCGAGAGACAGAGGGAGAAAGAAAGAAAGCATGAGTGGGGGAGAGGGGCAGAGGGAGGGAGAGAGAGAAATGTTAATGTTTATTTTTTTTGAGAGAGAGTGTGAGCAGGGGAGGGGCAGAGAGAGAAGGGGACAGAGGATCTGAAGCGGGCTCTGTGCTGACAGCGGAGAGCCCAATGAGGGTCTCAAACTCATGAACCATCAGATCATGACCCAAACTGAAGTCATATGTTCAACTGACTGAGCTACCCAGGTGCCCCTTAACATAAGCATCTTTTAAGAGTGATGACATTTAATAGTCATGTTGGGATAAATCCTAATATGATTAGAAATGATAAAACAAATTGTTGGGATCATGTAATATATTTGTGGTCATATATATAATGAGTGCTTTCAGAGAAAGGGAAATTGATATATTAGGGTGAGTTGAGAAATGTGGGAAAGTGAGATTGTGGAAGACTTAGAAGCAATGGAAAAGAAACAAGACTGTTTGATCTTTAGGATCCTTCCATGAATTGAATTGAAAAATGAGACCCCTCTTTGATAGGAATCATTTGGAATTTTTAATCCCTAGTTGTATTACTTGAACTGGTCCATATCAATAATGATATTAATATTTATATTCTTTCAATTTATTCTAATCAGCTTTTCATTAACTCAAAGTTTTTAAATTCATTTGCAAATCTGATAATTCTGCTATGCATTTTATGCCAACTCTTTTTCAAAACATGAACATATAGCCAGTCCAGAATGGATTCCTGTGGGGTTTATATTCCCAACTCCAGTGGACTTTCTTTCCTGATAAATGTTCCAGTAAATTTCTTCTGTGTCCTCAGCAATTTATTTCAGTGCATTACCTAAATCTGCCACCTCTCCTCAAGTCTGTTCTTGCTACCTGCTTTTTCTACTGTTTTACTTGCAGACTTCTGCTGAAGGACATGAAGCAGTGTCACAATTTGGTCAGTTTTGCAGTCATGATGTCCATCTTCAATTAAACACCTGTGACTGAGAAATCAGTAGTTTTTCCACCTCTCATCAATCTTTGCAGCACACTCCTCACAGGAATTATTTGAAACTTCCCTTCTAATGATTTTATTTTTACCTTTATAATAAAATATGGATAAATTAACATGTACATTTTTTCTCATTATTTCCATGAAAATTGGATTCTATTAAACTTTAAATTTGTATTTTAAAAGTTATTTCACAAAAAGTACTATTGTAAAATTTTCAACAGTGTTCTTCAGGCTATAGAAAAATTTAAAAGTATAGGGAAATGCTTTCAATAATATTTCTATCATGAAAATGTATTCAAGAAGAGCTAAGAAGATTCAAACATTTTTTAATGGATATTTAATCACAGCAATGAAATGTCCTATTACACTGACGAAATTTCTTAAAAAAATTAGGTAAATCTTTCTAGTCATTACCATTTAGGGGATTAAGAAGTTATGTTATTTTGTGAATAACTGGTAGAATTTTTCCTCAAAAAATAAAATATTTTATTTAGAATCTTAAAAGCATTCTTTTTAAAAAGTATTTATTTATTTACTTAGAGAGAGAGGGAGACAGAGAGAGACAGAGAGCAATCAGGGAAGGGGCAGAGAGAGCAAGGGAGAGCGAGAATCCCACACAGGCTCCACACTGCCAGCACAGATGTGGCCGTTGTGGGGTTTTATCCTATGAACCTTGAGATCGTGACCCAAGCCGAAACCAGGAGTCAGACACTCAACCGAATGGGCCACCCAGGCACCTCAAGAATCTTTAAAGAATTCTTATATGATATGATGACTGTGAGTAGCTTCCTAAAGAATCTAGAATATCATAATGTTCAATGAGAACATGTTAAAACATTTTCAATTCTGTTTACCTAATTGAGGGCAGAGGTTTCTGGGGTCTAATCAGTCAGGGTAGTTTAATCCATGTGAAGGTTACCATCTAAGTACAAATATGCTTTATTTTTTTATTTTTTTATTTTATACATAGAGAGAGCGTGATCTGGGGAGAGCGACAGAGGGAGAGACAGAATCTTAATTAAACAGGCTCCACATACAGCACGGAGCCCTACATGGGGCTCAATTCCACGACTTTGTGACCTGAGCCGAAATCATGAGTTGAATACTCAACCTACTAAACCACCCAGGTGCCTGAATATGCTATTTCCCTAATTTGTAGCCTTTTATTTGTTCTGCTTCAATTGCCTGGAAAACCATTCCTGTCATTTAGTCTCATCCTTCAGGATATACTTTAAGGCTTTCTGCTTCATAAACTTCTAAGAGTCCCTCTATTGTCATGGCTATTGTTTCCCAGCCTCTATTTTCTTTTCTTTAAAAAAAATTTTTTTAATGTTTGTGTATTTTTGAAAGAGGGAAAGAGAGAGCACATGAGCATGGGAAGGGCAGAAAGAGAAGGAGACAGAGGATCTGAAGCAGGCTCTGCGCTGACAGCAGAGAGCCCGATGTGGGGCTCGAACCCACGAACCTTGAGATCATGACCTGAGCCAAAGTCAGACCTTAACTGACTGAGCCAACCAGGTGCCCCCGCAGCCCTTTCTTTTCTATTTTTTATTGGTTATTTTAGGATTCTGATATCTCATATCAGCATGCACCTTATACATGACTAAATCTGTCACAGTATCATTCCAATTGCTAAGTGAATTGAAGATTTATTGAGTAGGGAGTAAAAAAATAGTGATGTCAGTATACAAATAGACTATGATATAACCCATCTTTAAAATTAAACAAAAAACCATCCATATTCCTTCAATATTCCCTCTCCCTCTGGCTACTGATCTTTGCTAAAAATCTACTCAGTTGTCCATACATCCTCTCTTCCTATTCTATCCTGAACTAACTTAAATCAGGTTTTGTCCCTACTACTTCACCAAAGCTGCCTTTTATCAAAGTCACCAATGACTTCTTCACATGGCAAAGTCCTATCATTGCATAGTCCTTATCCTTTTGACTTCTCAATAAATCATGTATATGACAATGCGTTTGATTCTACTGATCTTGAAACATTTTAATGATTTTCCTACCTAGTGCCTCACTGGCAAGACCTTTATCCTCTTTCATCACTAAATACTGGAGCACTTCAGTGCCTGGCCCTCTGACCTATATTCTTCCGTAGGAGACTAATTAGCTACATGTCTCATCTAGTCTCAGGCTTTACGTATTATCTGTATGCTGCAAATTCCAATTGTTTTTCTCCACCTGTCCTCAGTACTCAGTCCTGAACTTCAGATTTATATAGCCAGCTATCAAGTGACATTCTTGTTTGGATCTGTCTCTTAAACATAACATGTTCCACCCAACCAAAAAACTGCTAACTTATCGTTCATATCATATTAAAGATACCCCATTCCCCAATTGCTCAGACTAATAATTGCCCCCCTCACAGAAAAATCTAATGTGGATTTGACACCAAAAAAGAAAAAAAAAAAGCTGCCTTCCTTTTTTAATGCCATGCTTGAGCATTATCTAACAAGCCCACTTACAGGCCATTTGACTCTCTAGGGGAATGTAACACTTTTTACTTACTATTTAATCTTATAATAATTATACCACAAATATTTTACAACTCTGTAAAGCTAGATGTTAACTTGAATAAAACTGATAAGGACAAATGATTACCATTTAGAAGAGGTGGTAACTCCAAAGGGTTATGGTTTTATTGACCTACAGAATATTATCCAGTTTTGAATCTAAATTCATAATCTTATTCCAACATTCCTTTTTGTTTTCAATGACTCTCTCTCTCTCTATATATATATACGTATATATATATATATATATATATACGTATATATATATATATACGTATACGTATATATATATATGTATATATAAGTACATGAACTTCTTGGATCATCTTTGGAACCATTATATAACTCTGTTGGTTTTCTCACTAATTAATTAAAACTTAAATATTTGCTATGTGTTTTTCTTATTACTGTGTTTTAATTTTGAGAATTATATTTATTTATTTACTTTTGTGAGAGAGAGAGAGAGAAAGAGAGAGAGAGCAGGTGAGGGAAGGGCAGAGAGAGAGAGAGAGACAGAGAGTCCCAAGCAGGCTCTGCACTGTCATTGCAGAGCCTGATGTGGGGCTTGAACTCATGAACTATGAGATCATGACCTGAGCCGAAGTCAAGAGTCAGATGCTTAACTGACTGAGCCAGCAGGTGCCCTGAGAATGTTTTTATTATGTTGGGGAGTCCCATCAAAATGCCCAAGTGGACTCTACCGGATCCAACTAAATTTTGTTGGTGGAGCAGGGCACCTCATGAACTGAAGCCCAAGGTTGCCTTTAAACAAGTCCCAAGAGAACGTGACTTTCAGTCTCTGCTTTCTTTTTACTGACTCTGGTTTTCCATGTCTCTTTGTTTCTGGTTCTTGGTAAGTTTCGCTTTTATTTCGCTTGCTTGTGACTAATGATACATTCCTCACTAATGGGAGCAACAATAGGAAATCCATCTGTGGAATTAAATCTGCTGGATGGCAGACATCAGGATATATTACAAGTTGGATGGTGAATGACAGAAAATCTGGCTTGTTCGTCTTTTTACATGTGTGTTTGCTGCTAGAAGTTCATATCACTTATGAAAATGTGTTTCCAGAACTGCCCTTGAAAGTCTGGGCTTTGGTTTCCATGTCAATTTTGGCCCTATGGTTAAGTGGTAAAACTGAAGTTGCCAGTTCTCTTGGCATGCTTAAAAATAGTCTTTATTATTGAAAACAAAAACCTCTTACTCTCTGTGCACCCTAGGGATAGCTGTCCAGGCAGACAGATATTAGATTCCAAGGTATCTGAAATTTAATAGAGCTCCTGTTCCTGATTGATCTATACAGATGAGTATTTAAGTAATTTTAATATAGGTAACTGAAGAATCTGTACAGAAAAAATAAACTGAAATTCTAATATTTTGAATATGCTTGCCTTCTAAGAAAAAAAATTCTCAAGGAATTGCTAACTCGTAAGAATTTTAAAATAAGAACTTAAATCCACACAGCGAATCCTTAGATATATCAAACTCGTTCAATAAATTTGGCTTAAAACAGTCTTATGAGAACCACAATGAGATGCCACTTCATAAACGCTAGGATAGTTATAATAAAAGAGAGACAATAACAAGTAGTGATGAGAATCGAAGAAACTAGAATCCTCATACATTGCTGATGGGGAAATAAAATGATGCTGCTGCTTTGGAAAAGTGTGACAGTTTAGTTAAACTTAGATACAGTTCAATGAAACTCAAGAGTTACTGAATGTCTCAGTAATTCCATTCAAAAGTTAAATGTAGTTACCATATGACCTAGCAATTCCATGCCTAGGTGCATACTCAAGAGAATTTAAAACACATATCCATATGAAAAATTACATATGAATACTCATATCAACATAATTCTTTATAGTTAAAAAGAGGACAACTTAAATGTTCACAAACTGATGAATGGAGAAACAAAATGTGGTATATCCATACAATGGAATATTATCAACCATAAAAAGGAACGAAGTACTGATTCATGCTATAAACATGGATGAAGTTAAAAACATACTATGTGAAAGAAGCTAGATACGCAAGGCTACTTATTGTATGATTCCATTTAAGTGGAATGTCCCATAGTCAAATCCATGGAGACAAATGTAGATTAGTGGTCACTGGGAGCTAGAAGGAATGGGAAGTGAGTATTAATGGGTATGGGTTTCTTGTGAGGGATGATAAAAATGTTCCAGAATTAGATAGTTGTGATGACTGCACACCTAATTGTGACTATACTACAAACCACTAAATTGCATCATTTCACAGGATAAATTTTATGGTATGTGAATTTATCTCAACTTAAAAAAAGTTTTATGTCTTCTTACAGATTTCCTCAGGATGGTATATAATACAAGCACAAAATCTTACTTTATTTTTAAAGACTTAGGTTGGTTTTCATAGACAGATTAACCTAGAATTCCTAAACTTCCTATACTGGCTTTACTTAATGGGTAAGTTAACATTTCTTCCAATAAAGTTTGAAATTATAAAAAATGTAAAATTATGTAATAACTAAATTGAACTATAATTGTGATTAAAGTCTGATATCAATAGTAATTAAGCTGGTTGGAACGTCAGCTTAAAATTTCCAAGTGATTAATTAGTTAACTTTAAGATTTAGCATTAGCATTATATTTCATTAATTAATAAAAAATATCTTTGAATGTCTGAATAACTGCTAACTAAGTCAGAATATAAAACTTGGTCAATAACCAAGGAATGAATACACACACACACACACACACACACACACACATACATATACATACTTTAAAAATGCCTAGTTTTCATATGGTATCCAGTAGCTTTTCCTTTGATAAGGTTTATCTTCATTTTTGCAATTTTAAGAAAATGTCTAAGGGATACTGTAGGCATGTTGCTTTGTTATGTGTGCTATGTAACTTGCTGGTGTGCTAAATTTCTTGTATATGACAGCCTGCTATGCCTGATTTTCTACCTCTGAGTGTTCTCTATGAGACAGAAGCTTAGCTTAGAATTGTAACTGGGGTGCCTGGGTGGCTCAGTGGATTGAGCACCTGACTCTTGATTTCAGCTCAGGTCACGATCTTGTGGTTCATGGGATCAAGCCCTGCATCATCAGGCTCTGTGCTGACAGCACGGAGCCTGCTTGGGATTCTCTCTCTCTGCCCTTCCCCCTGCCCCCTCTCAAAATAAATAATAAAAATAAATTTAAAAAATAAAATAAAATAAAAGTTGTAACTAATATTGATGGTTGGTTCCACACTAGGTAAAATATATGGATACAAATTTAAGGTAATAGATGTGTTTTTATTTATCAAAGGAAAAGAAGGACATCATTGCTTACAGTAAAATACCTAGAATGTGAATGAAGATAGTAAATGGACAGAACTTGAGTAGATACATTAAATTGTAGAAGGTTTGAGGAAAAGTGAATTATTTACCCTGTTTTATTGTAGTTGTGAACAGTAAGCCTGAAGGGCAAAAAAATAAAACTGACAAACTGGCTCCATTTGATGTAAATATTCACAATATAATAAAAGAAGTTTGTGAGTCATTTGCTGACAAAGTATAAAAATGCAAGATTAGAATCAGGTTTTCAGTTAAAATGACTAACTGATCTTAGAATATTTAGTTGAGAACAAATTTCATTTAACCAGAAGTGGCAAGCCGACCATTAGGAATAGGAGTTCTACTTTATATATAGAACCAGTATATGCAAAGTCTGTACTATGGCTTACAGGATCCTAGAACTACAGATAATAAAAAAAAAGTTCATATACTGAATTTAGCACAATTTTAGGGATCTCATAGGTACTGCAAAGGATGTCTGGTGGTGATTTTCACTTTGGCTCACACTGTAAATAACACAGATGTACAATGCTTGCTGTAAAATTACTATAGGTAACTTTTATCATTTTAAAAAAGTTCTCAGTTTGCTAAGATATTTTATCATATATATGTGATGAATTTTATCAAATATTTTTTGGTTCTATTGAGATGACGATATAATTTCTTTAATTCTGTAATGAATTACATAGAGAAAATGTTAAACAAATGTTGCATTTATGGAACAAATATTTTTGACATAATGTATTTTCATTCTCTCAAAATCAATCTATCCATTCATTCATCTATTATATATCTATCTTGATTCAATTTGCTAAAACTTTGTTTCAACTACTTTAGTGAGATTTGGGTTTATAATTTTCCTGTGTTATAATGTCCTTATCAAATTTATCAAGGATAGGCTGGCTTCACAAAAATATTTTTGGAAGTATTTTTACATTTTATTCTCTAGAAAAATTGGTAGAAGCCTGAGAGAATTATTTTTTAAATATTTGGAATAATTTATCAGTGAGCCCACCTGGGTAAGGAGTTTTCCTTGTGGGGAGCATTAAAATAATTACGGAATCAGTTAAAAAACAGATATAGTACTCTCATGGGGCGCCTGGGTGGCTTAGCCAGTTAAACATCCAACTTCGGCTCAGATCATGATCTCACAGTCATGGGTTCGAGCCCCACATTGGGCTCTGTGCTGACAGTTCAGAGCCTGGAGCCTGCTTCAGATTCTGTGTCTCCCTTTCTCTCTGCCCCTCCTCCACTCATGCTCTGTCTCCCTTACCTCTCTCTTTAAAAAATAAACATTAAAAATTTTTTTAAAAAACCAGATACAGGACTCTTCAAAGTTTTTATTTTTTATGTCATTTTTGGTAAGTTGTGCTTTCTAAGAAATTTGTACATTTCGTCTAAGTCAGGTTTAGGCAAACTTAATTTCATAAAGGGCCATATAGTAAATATTTTAGGTTTTGTGGGACAGACTGTCTCTGTTGCAATTATTCAAGTTTGCTATTGTGGTGGGTGAAGAGCCATAGATAATATATAGGCAAATGAGCATAGATGTGTTCCAATAAACCTTTTTTTTTCCCCACAAAAATAGGCAGTGGGCCAGATTTGGCTTGTTGGTCATAGTTTGGCTAACATTGATCTGAATTATAAAATTTATCGGCATACAACTGTTTGTACCATTTAAATATCTGTGTATTCTTCACTGAGATCTTCCTTTTTTCATTTCACGACAGTGGATATGTGTATTTAGACCATTTACTTTAAAAAAAAAATTTAATGTTTATTTATTTTTGAGAGAGAGAGAGTGAGACAGAGCGTGAACAGGTGAGGGCCAGAGAGAGGGAGACACAGACTCAGAAGCAGGCTCCAGGCTCCGAGCTGTCAGCACATAGCCTGACACGGGGCTAGAACCACAAACCATGAGATCATGACCTGAGCCAAAGTGGGGTACTCAACCAACACTGCCACCCAGGTGCCCCAAGACCATTTACTTTAAGTATGATGGAATTACTGATATAACTGGAATTGACTCTATCACTTGCCACTTATTTTTAATAATCATGTTTCTTCTTTTACTTCTCCATTTTGCCTAACTAGATTAATTCTGTGTTTTTTTTCTCCACTATCAGCATTTGAATTATGTGTTCTTCTATTATTTATTAGTGGACACCCTAAGGATTAAAATATGTACCTTGACTTATTAGAAACTTCATTAAATTATACATTTTAACACTTTCAGAAGAATGCAAAAATTTTACAACAGCTTAATTCTACTTCTTTCATTTCTACCTTTTACCTAGGTGTTTTATATATTTTACTTCTACATATGTTGTAACTACCACAAGATGTTGTTGTTATCATCATTAACTCTTTCCAGTATTCATTCTTTCCTCAAATTTAGTGTTTCTGACTGGGGACATTTTCCTTCAACATGGAGTACAGGTCTATTGGTGATGAATTATCCTACTGGTTTTTATTCTAGTATTCCTTCCTTCCATTACTTCCTTCCTTCATTTCTTCCTTTCTTGTCTGTAGGATATGTTTGAAGGGTAATATTTATTAAGGATAAAATTTTAAGTTTGAAGTTTTAATTTTTTTTCTAAAGCATTTTTTCTTTTGGTTGTTCCATTGCTTTTTGGCTTTCATGGTATCTGTTGAAATTTCAACCAGTCTTATATCGTTGCTTCAGTGAAGCACTCAATGATAATGTCTTCTTTTTTTCTGCTCTTTTTCTGCTTCTGATTCTTCATAAAAGTGTTTTTTTAGTTTTCAGTACTTTGATCATGATTTTGATAGATTTTTTTCTCTTTACACACCTTGAGGTTTTTACAGGATTTTGGACTTATAATTTGATGTATTACATTAATTTTGGAAGACCCAGCTAGTACCACAGTATTCAAGTATTGTTTATGCCATTTCCCCTCCTTCTGGAATCCCAATTACATGTATATTAGACTTTTTCATTATGCTCCAAAAGTCTCTTAGGGCCTTCTCCAATTTTTTTTTTTCTCTTTGTGCTCTGATTTATATACTTTCCACTGACCGACTCAAGAATTCTCTGTTCTATTGCTTCTAGCATGCCATTAAACCCACCTATTAAATTTTTTTTATATCTTTTAGTTTTAGGATTGCCATTTAACTTTTTAAAACGGGTTCCAGGTCTCTGTAGAAAACATCCATCTTCCTTTGTTTTCTGGAATATATTAATCATGGTTATTTTAAAGGCCTTATATAAAAATTGTATTGTTGGTTGTAGTCAGTTGGTCCTTTTTTATTAATTTTTTAATCATGCCCCATAAATTTTAATTAGATGCCAGACACTGTGGATGTTCACTCTCTGATTTTCCTTCAGTAAGGGTAAAATTTTAGAAGTCATCTTATTCCTGGTCAGACTTGATTTTAAAGCTTTGCCATCACTTGTAGAGTGTAATGCTTATTCCCAGAGTTTGGCTTTTCTGAAATTTGTATAAGAAATCAAAGTATTTTTTCATTTTTTAAAAAAAATGTTTGTGTATTTTTGAGGGAGGGAGCGAGAGCGAGAGAAAGATAGTGTGAGCAAGGGAGGGGCAGAGAGAGGGAGACACAGAATCTGAGGCAGATTCCAGGCTTTGAGATGTCAGCACAGAGCTGGACATGGGGCTTGAATTCACAAGCAGTGAGATCATGACCTGAGCCAAAGTCAGACATTTAACCCACTGAGCCACACAGGCTCCCCCCCACCCCAAAGGTATTTTTCAAGCCCCTCTGACTGCAGAAACTGAAGGCAATCTGTATCTCCCCAGCATTGGGCACCCGCTGGAATCTTTGCTCAGCTCTTTAATCTTCCAGCTGCTGCTTTTTGTTTGGTTTCTTGGAGTCTTTCTCTGTGCACGATCACATTGGTCGTCAACAGATTTCATTAGGGGAATCTATAGCAAATTTTGGAGCCCTCCATGCAGTTTCCAGCTCTGTGTCTGACCTGTGATCTGTCTCCTTAGCCCAGTAAGACCACTGCTTTCTGCTTGGGCTCTATTATCCCATGTCACTGAATTGGAAATACCTTCAAAGAAAACTGGGGCAAATTTGGCACGTATTTCATATTCTTCTCTTCTTTCAAAGACTGAAGTCCTTAAAATTTTTACCAATTTAATTGCTTCCAAATACCCTAAAACATTTGCTTGTTTGTTTTTGTAGTTTTAGAGGTAGGAAGGTTAATCTGATACAAACTATGTTGTCATGCCCGGAACTGGAAGGATTGTGTCATCTTATTGCTTATTTTTGAATAATGGTAGAGTTATCCAGACCAGTGATGTTTTCAAAAATATCCATTAGGTTAGTAATGAAGGTGTATGTATTATAATTGTGTTATAGAAATTTATTTCTTTGCAAACTACATCAAATAGCTTTTGCCATATTGATCCCTATGCATCCCCCCCAATAGCCTCTCTGCCATAGCTGACTTGTGAGGCTTCTCCTCTGAGTTGATGTCATCTGCTACTCTGAGGCATAAAACATACAGTGTTTTCCAGTGCTAAAACTGTCCCTCGTTCTCGCAGATTGTAGATGGGAATTTTTCTGATGGGGCTTTCCAAAGCTGTTTCATTTATTTTAGAGAGCTCCACATTCTATTCAATAGGTGAATAAGTCAGCATCTATTCTTGGTGTTTTTCCTCATTTTAGTCCAGATTTCACTGAATTTGAAAACTGTTTTCTATCATTTATAATTTAAAGATGTAGTTGTCTCCTAGGTTCATGGTAGATGAGGTTTTTAGTTTCTTTCTTAAAAAATTTGGTTAGTTTTCAGCTGGCAATTAGAGAGGAATAAACACCTCTGTTCTCTGTAATCTTCAGTGTATGATCATGAGTTCTATTTAAGAAGCAAAATCAATAAGTCCTGATGACTCATCTCAATATGCATTCTCAATGGGAGTGATATGCTTCCAAAGGGTAATAACTGGTTCATGGTGGAGGTAAGAGGAGTAAACATTTCTTAGATAATATAACAGTTTGTGGTCCTCTAAACAGCCACAGTATATAAACAGATACAGTGTTATCTGCAATATTAAAATGTCACGTGGAAAGGACAATTAGGAAAAGAACATCTAAAAGGCTTCTTAGGGGGTTGATAAATGGTAAAAAACATTGAGGAGCAATGCATTAGAAGGAGGACAGGCGAGAGTTAAAAATTAGGGTGGCTTCCAGTTTTTTGTTGATTTGGGAGCCAGGTGGAGAATAGGGTGGGAAGAATAGAACTACTCTGTTCAAATATTTGGTAAGCCAATATGTTTTTATATTTGTTCTAAGAAAAATTTTAGTATCTTAATGGCTGCAAATAGCTACTTAAAAATATATATCCTCATGTATTTCCAGGCTATTGTAAATGTAATTAAATATATATTTGTAACACACACACACACACACACACACACACACACACACTGTTCAACAAAAGCTGGTGTACAATATTCAGTGAATACCAAAACATTAAAAAATCATCTCATATCACACATTTCTTATATGTCAATATGCCTATCTGGATGAAAAACTTCCTAAATACATTCTGTAGACAACATGCATTGATTGCTTATGGGTACTTATCTAAGCTATAAATCTTCTCCATGGACATGTAGCTGTTTCTACCTCCAATATATCCACACATCTCTGTTCAGTGACATGCTGTCCATGAAATTTTAATTACAGTTGATTCTTGAACAATGTGAGGGCCAAGGGTGCTGACTCCATGTACAGTCAAAAATGCATATAACTTTGATTCCCCCCAAATTTAACTACTAACAGTCTATTGTTAACTAGAAGCCTTACCAATAAACACAGTTGATTAATATATTTTGTATGTTATATGTATTATATACTGTATTCTTTCAATAAAATAAGCTAGAGAAAAAGAAGTGTGAGGAAGAAAATCATAAAGAAGATAAAATACATCTACAGCACTGTACTTCATATATTGAAAAAAAATCTTCTGCATATAAGTGGACCTGGGCAATTCAAACCATGTTGTTCAAGAGTCAACTGTACTTGTGGTGAGATAATGATCATTCTCTTAGGTGTAGCAAATATTTTGTATCAATATGTAGAATTGAAGACCTATGATAAATGTTTTTATTGTTTTGTTTTTTTGCTTTTCAGCAACCTGTACTGGACATGCCTCCCAGTTACACTGCTTCCCCCTTGAATAAAAAAAAAAAAAGGTCATACACATTTGCTTGTGTTCAAGTGTGATGGATCTGGTATCTTGTCATCTTGGCCACAGCTGACTGAATCAGATTGGCATCTGAGTTGAAAGTAGCTTCTAAGGGCAGGCAGGCAGCCTACAGACTGTCTTGGCTTTGGGACTCTGATTACAAAATGCTCTCTATTTGATGATTACTAATTGCTCCTTTGATCAGAGGCCCACCCATTTTCCTTCCTTAAATTCCAACATCCTGTGAGCTCGAAGAATCTCTTCTTCCATTTTAGCTGTAATCTCCCTTAACTCCTTACATTATTTTTCCATTCCCCAGCTACCATTCTTCCTTACATCTCCAGTGGTCCTTTCTCTGCTGGAGCTCCTTTCTGTCTTCATTTTCCTGGCCTCCGCTCCCTCCACCTCCTCCTTTGATGTCCTGGACTGCTATTTTCTCAACACCTTATATCTCACTTCAGCTCAAGATCTGATTCTCCTTGCCTTGCCCTGCCACCTGCTAACTTAGGATAAAGTCCCTAAGGCCACAGGTCTTCTTGCTTTTTGTACATACAATTATATTCTTATTCATTAATTTCATTTTAAATATTACCCTTTAAGTGAGTAAATTCAAAAACTCAAGAAATAGTAATGCATTAAATATTAAACACCTATTCTAGCAATTCGGTAGATGATACATTCTGAAAATCTCTTCACTCTTAGATGCCTAGAAATTAAGTGAAAATTGCAACAAATACCCATTCCAATTAACAAACCCAAGTTCACAAGAAAGGCAAATCCCCTTAGCCCAAATACCAAGAGGGAACTGAAAACAGATTGCTTAATGGATTATGAATGTCTTGGGAGGTTTTGCAGATGAGAAATTTAGAGCAGACCTAGTGGGGAGATAGAAATGAAATCTCTGTAGCAGCCAAGGCCCTTAAATAACAAGGAAAAACTCGGGTCTTCCCTAAGCCTTAATGGCCCTCACTGGTGACGTTCTAATGCATATATTTCAGGAAGACAGGGAATACTCTCAAAATGAAAGTCTCAGACATATGGGAAATAGTTAGCAAAGAAACTAGAAAATATGTGGGTCAACCTAAAGCATTTAAAAGCAAAATAACATCCAATAATGGGAGAAAGAAAACAGCATATAGTTAAAACACTGGAAAAATATGTAAATGGTAGCAGGATGATAGCAGAGATAAAGTGTACTACAGTGATTTTTTTTTCCTAGGAGGGAATGGAGGTACTATTAACTTTAAATGTATTATTTAACTAATATATATTTGAAACACTAAACTCGGCACTAAAATCATAGAAATAGTATAATTTCCAGAATGGTAGAGGGGAGAAATGAAATAAATGCAATTTAATTGAAAACCAATTGGGAAAGGGGAAACATATAATAATAAAAATGGAAAATATAAAGTAGGATAGAAATCCAAATATATAATAAATCAAATAAATGCAAGCTGATTAAGTAGCCAATTAAATGATAGAGATTGTCAGACTAGAAGAAAAAAAACTAAATCAGTTGTATGCCATTTATAAGAGATATAACTAATACATATGGTCACAGAAAGGTTGAAAGTAAAAGGATGTGAATAGTTTGAATAGTAATTAAAAAATTATATTTTCATATAAGACAAAACAGACTTTAAACCAAAAGAATACTATCATTAGAGATAAACAGGTTCACTACACAATGATAAAAGGGTTAAACTACCAGTTAATTGGTAATTCCAGCTCAATTCTAGCTCTACCACATATTGGCCATGTGCCACTTATTTGTAAAACCAAGTTATTAGTAATTACACTATAGGGCTGTTATAGCGATAATGATCTTGCATGTGAATAATGTATCAAAATGCCTGGTACACAAAAAAAGATACTTAATAAATCACAGTATTTTTAATACATTGAAAATATAATAGGGGCACCTGGGTGGCTCAGTTGGTTAAGCGTCTGACTCTTGGTTTTGACTCAGGTCATGATCTCAGGGTCATGAAGTCAAGCTCTACATTGAGTGCCATGCTCAGCGTGGAGCCTGCTTAAGATTCTCTCTCCCTCTCTCTCTCTGCCCCTCCCCCACTTACATGCATGCTCTTTTTCTCAAAAACATTAATAAAATAAAAACAAAATACATGTTACATAGTTATGGCAAAATTATGAAAGTAACACATGAAATAGGTGTAGTTTGAAAAGCACTGGTTCAAAGTAAAAGGATATTGTATCCATTCCAAATAATAGGATAATTGACACAGAAATATGAATATTTACCCAAAAAAGGGGATATTTAACGTTTATAACAAGAGTTCATGCCTGGTGACCAATAAAACAATTATCTGCCAGCTGACATAATACAGCTAAATTTATAATCCCCATGTGGTTCTCCAATAAGCAAATATAAACATGCAAACATACCATGTTAAATAGAAAATTAAGAATCTGTTAGAAATTTTCCATTATATATTTTTTGGCATGAAAACATAGTAACAACCTGCAGTCCTTTCAAAACAGTCCTCCTGCTAATTTGATAGCTACTATAGTACTGAGCATCCTTAATACAGCTGATCTGTGTGGTAATTACAACACATCAAAGACAAAGGGGTGACAGAACTGGCCCTTGAGGAAGTCCTCATGTGCTGTGAAAATCAGCACTGAAGCAAAGTCAGTCCACATCTTAGCAACAGGTGGGGTTTCTTATACTTAAACCTGATCTTTTAGAAGCAGAACACTCCTATCTATACCTGGCATGAATCCAAAAGGTGGTACTGCTGGACATCAGTCATAACCTCAGACTAAATACACTGTTCCTCGCCTCTGTGTCAATCACAAAGATCACAACTGCAAACATATCCTGTAAGGTAAAGAGGAATTTGCATTTGGGGGACAGATTTTTCTTTCTTTGAAAAGTATTCCCAGGGAGTAAAATGGTTGTATTTGAAAGTTGCTTTAATATTAGGATCCATAACTTGTGGTATTTTCCTTGCACTTAATATATACATAAACTTTACAGATCTTTAATAATATGTTACACTGAAGATATGCTGTTAGCAGCATGTCAGTTAATTTTTCTTATATATTGTGGGGAAAATAATAATTAAGCAGGGAGAATTATCCTTATTTTATTTAACAACAGAATGTTAAATATGTAACTTCGTTTAGGATAATTAAATTAGAAAACTATTGGAAAAAAACTTATACACAATTATGAATAAACTTGAATAAATTTTACATATTCTCTTCCAAAGACACAGTGAATTCTTTTTCTTTAAAGAAAATTTTCTAATTATCATTATCTATGATCTCCATTGACCATGCTCTTTATATCTATCTATCTATCTATCTATCTATCTATCTATCTATCTATTTTTAAGTGTTTGTTTAAGAGAGAGAGAGAGCAAGCAAGGGAAGGGCAAAGAGAGAGGGAGAAAGAGAATCTCAAGTAGGCTCAACGCTGTCAGCAAGGAGCCCAACACAAGGCTTGATCTCATGAACCATGAGATCATGACCTAAGCCAAAGTCAAGAGTCAGACGCTTAACCTACTGAGTCACCCAGGTTCTCCAAACATGCCCTTTAAAATATTTTAAATTTAAAAAGAATCTATAATTCACTTCTACCAGAATAAATAAAATTAGAGGGAAGTAGATTTCTATAAAAACAAGTCACAATGTACTTTTAAAACTCCATGTATATAGTGTATACTTTTCCCGCATATGACCAGCCACTAAGGCCTAATTATAATCATTTCTACAGATAACCCCATCTTTATAAGATATTCCAGGTTGCTATTAACTTTTGATAATTTATTATAACTGACCATTTTCACTGTCTGTTATGTAGTAAGCATTTATCTGACATTCCCAGAATTTAACTGACATTCCCAGAATTTAACTAAATACATCTTAGTATAAATCTATAATGAATTGGTAGAATAGAAAGGTAAAAACTAAGCAGATTGGTGCTGTTTCAAATGAGACCAGTGCTGCTTTACTTCAAACTGCAGTCTTAAATGGTTTGTAAGGAAGAAACTTACCAGGAAAACCTACTCACCTGTCTCAAGAGCTCTGTAACTTGCTGTTATCAAGACTGCTGTGTTACTTATATTCAGTTATTTTGTTTATATGTATGGCATGGTATAATAATTTAAATGTATGGCACATTCAGTCATATGGTGTATTAATAAGAATGTTACAGTAATTTTATGGAACCCTTTTTAAAAGGCTTATGGTACATTCTTTCCATTTCTTTATAGCTTTAATCTGGTCACAGGAAATAACAGTGGTAATGACTCATCAATCTTGGACTATTAAAACTAAGATGATACTATGAAAGAAGCCACTAGAAGATTGCTAAAATATCTTTCCTTTCTCAGATATTCAACATCCAGTATCTGGATTTCCCTGATATTTTCCTCTATTTCTTTTCAGTACTCTTGTTGATCTCAATAGACTGTTTTTCCACAGCACAACAGGCAAGCATGCAAAATTAAGGGTGGATAGCTCTAAAAAATTCCCTCTTGATCGCTCTTAATATGTTCAGTGTCATTAGGCATAATAATTAGTAAGTATATAAAAATTAAAGTTTAATTTGTTCTTCTAAGCTATTAATGTAGCAAGTGATTTTGCAGTTAAGTATTTCTCAAATATCACACACAAAAAAATCCAAAGATTATTTTTAAATGTTATCTTGTATTCCCTTGTGGAATTAAAGAACTATTATGAAACAAGGTACATTTGAAATTTTCTGTAACATTTTTCCAACATAACTGTAGTATCAATTGATTTTCCAGAAGATATTAACCTAACCTATTTATTTTCTATCACAATTAAAAATTTCAAATAATTTAACCTATGTCTTAAAACTCCCCCCCAAATATAAACCTATTTCTTTCAGTATATGTTTACTAATCATTATGCCTATACAAATTGCCAAATTTTAGTAAATTTATGGCTGCAAGATTATTATTTGTATATAGAAGATAATGTTTCTTAAAAAAAATTCATGCCATACTAGTACTCATATAAGTAGCTTTGAAGAAATGAATGAATGCATGAATAAAGTCTCCTACCACCTTAAAAAAAAAAACCTTCAAGTCTTTCAACCTATGAATGTAGAAAACAAAGGCAATTGCTTTTGAAAGTATTCTTCCCAAAAGAGATACCAAAAAGGTCAAATACTAGTGACATCAAATTTGCACTTCAAGTTTGTTTATTAAAATCCAGCTTGCTCTAGAAAGCCAACTTTGCAGATCTAGGAGAACATATATTACAAATGTGAATGCTGTTGGAAAATAGTTTTGACAAAGCTTCTAAAATTCTGTAACACCTGAGAACAACTATAGGATTATGCCTGCATTTGCTGCATGGTTTTGTATGAAACATCTGAAATATGTCTGCCTGGAAAAAAAATGATATGCGATAAAGATGAAAAACAAGTTCAGAGCTATACCAAGAAAATTCATCTCCTTTCTGAGATGAAAATCTTCTTAAATTTAAAAGTGAACAGAGAACTCAGAAGCTCAATATATTCTTTCTGGCTTCTAGTATATGCACATTTTTTATTGTCAATTGTGCCACTTCTACTAATATACTGTACATATTTTGTGGTTGGATGGAAAAACATTCTTTGAGGAACACTTAAGAAAATACTAAATTAAAATTGTAAGGCACATCAAGAAATATCTGAAAACCTAGAAACCTCAATCTTTATCGATACTTACTATTTTGAAGTATTAAGTGTTGATTTTTTAAACATTTTTTTTAATGTTTATTTTTGAGAGAGACAGAGCGTGAGTAGGGGAAGGGCAGAGAGAGAAGGAGACACAGAATCTGAAGCAGGTTCCAGTCTCTGAGCCGTCAGCACAGAGCCTAACACAGGGCTTGAACTCATGACCCGTGAGATCACAACCTAAGCAGAGTTTGACGCCTGACAGCCCCCCAGGTGCCCCAAGTGTTGATTTTCTATTGTAAGAATCACACAATTATTTAAGCTTCAATTGTTTTAATCCTTGAAAATTAAAAAAAAAAAACTTTCATTCATTATATCTACACAAGATTATTTACCTTAAATGCAAACATCATAGTTTACTTTTTTTTCCTACTATAGCCCCCCTGCATATGTAAGCTTTAAAAACATGAAACATATTTTGGACTATTTTGAATGAACTATTCAGAATGCATCTGGAGGAAGGGATACTCCTTCTCAAGTCACACAGAACCATGTGGTTTAGCTAGCTGCATACTTGAGTAGATAAGATATTTGGTACATAATCATCTCAAACACAAAAGATTCAAGTGATGGCCCATGAATCTCTACCACTCTTTGAAAATGATATTTTAGAAATTGTTCATCCAAACATATTTATATTTTTCAACCTATAGACATCCTATAAGTGCTTAATTCTATTTGTCCTCAAACAGGCTTTGAAACAACTGTATAGTCTTTTATCTTTAAGGCAGAAAAAGATGCTAATTAACTAAAAAAGATTTTCTCAAATCGCTCACAAGAACTTTTCAATATACTAATTGATATCCTGTGAAAAAGAACATTGTGGAATAAGTTTGGTACATTTTGGAATAAACAAAGACAAACAAATTGTTTCAAGAGAAAACTTCCCAGGACCTTAAAAACAGTAACATGTACTGTGAATCATAAATAGGAAATTGTAGTAAGGAACATCTGGAAAACTATAAATTGCACAGAAGGTTGTGCAGCCCATTTCTTATTTCACATGTGCTTATTTCAACATTTTCTTGGTTTATAATATACTTGGTTAGAGGAAATCAAAACTCTACATGGTATTTTAAGTACCTACATACTATGCTTTTATATAATGTGGATAAGATCATGTCATATAGTTTCTTTCTATAATCCTTTATGAGAATACTAGGTATTTTATTGGCTTTTAGGGTACTGAATACTGTCTTTGGAAATGCTATAATGTCCTCTCAATCCTTGTGTTGATTTTCAGAATGAAACTCATCCAACACATCATATAATAAAACATGTCTTGTGTCATAGGAAAATTTGAATATATATATTCCATATATTTTCAAGTTTTCATATATATATATATCTATATCTATCTATCTATCTATCTATCCAGATAGATAGATAGATATAGAATGAGCCCATAAAAATAGATTTAGGGCATCTGGGTGGTTCGGTCAGTTAAGCATCTGACACTTGATTTAGGCTCAGGTCATGATCTCATGGTTCGTGAGATCAAGTCCTGTGTCTGGCTCTGCACTGACAGTGCAGAGCCTGCTTGGGGTTCTCTCTCTCTCTGCCCCTGCCCTGCTCATGCAGGCTCGCTCTCTTTCTGTCTCAAAATAAATAAATATATATTTTTCTAAAAATTGAAAACAGAGATTTAAACTCTTAAATGGATTATAATCCCCTTGAGTATGTAGCCTAGGCATTATACTTTAAGTTAGTGTTGGAAATAATGGTGTCTTCTTTCATGATAGGAATTCAAAAGTTTGCTGCTACTTACGACATATAAATGCATTCTATCATCATAATTGATCAAACTTGTTCATCTTTTATCCATGAACCTGAATAAATAGAATTTTAAAACCTATGCAGATGTTAGTTAAAAAAAAAAGAAATGAGAAGCAGTACTATAATGAGAACAATCATTGTGTTACTTACGACAATAGGGAATATTTAAAGGCTGATGAGCCTGCAGACATTGTTCTAATAAGAGAGACACAGCATTTCTATATTGACATCATTCTGTTCTTTTTTTTTTTTTTCATTCCAAAACCTCCTCTCAGGATTTTACCACATGGTTGATGATGGATGCAAAATAACTGTGTGTGTGTGTGTGTACAGGTGCGCTTGTGTGCCTATGAGGATATGTGGGGAGAAGAATGTATATGAAAAGATAACTAGACTGAAGTCAGAATAAAGAGCTACCCATATCTCAGTTTTCCTCTCTCTTCCTCCTAAGTATTCTAAGAAATCAAAAGTATACCACATACAGAGAATCAATCACTGGCCTAAAGTATGGGACTACAAGAAAAGTAATTCTTCATGTTAGCTTAAGGGGAAATTTGTTTAGTCATTAGCTTTAGGGACTAAATTTACATAATCCACTTATATATAAAAATAAACAACAACCCTCTCAGCTCATATGTGTTCTAAGTTGCAGAGAAGGGAAAGGGAGCTGAAAACAGAAATGCCTAGAAAAAACTGATTTAGCACTTATATTTAGCACTTTTATTTACATTTAGCACTTATATTTAGCACTTTTAATAATAAGAAATTATTTGTACCCTTCTTAGGTCCATGCCTATTCACACCACCTTCAATAAGTAAGAAAAGTCATGTGAATCAAGGAGACAAAGAATCCTCTATCTTTTGTTTCCTATCTTGACACAGTTATAATTAGTGTTAATTTCTTAAACTGGCATTATCCCACAAAGTAACACTGGTTCCAATATCCTACCACGTAGTTTCTTCTGAACCCCTTTGTATGAAATCACAGTCCTTTATTGCACTACCTAGTTTCTGTTCTTTGCTTTCTTCCTCAAAAATCACACAGCCAACTTTCTCCTAAAGACCAAGTTTTGAAGAATACTATTCTCTTGAAATTTCAAAAAAAAAAAATGGGCCCACAAATTATTCCTGTAATTGACTAGTAATATGAATTCTATTAACCAGTAATATTTTATAGTGTAGGACTCAAGGTACTTGCCTCTACTGTGAATATAAATAGAAATTACTTTAAGATTTAGTTTATAATTATTCAGTAAGTTGTTTTTAGTGATTAAATGTGAAAAGTCCTTGTTGAAGTCCTATTTATCAATAATTTTGCTAAACTGAATAGGTTTTGAAACATAACATCTTAATATTTCAATTAAAAGGAATCCATTAGAATAATTTTTACCCCTTGATCCTAAGCAGCTCAATGGGGCTATGTCTTTTAGCTCTTCTAATTCTATTTTAAGTTTTAGAGAACATCATATTCTGTTAGGATCAGATGCTAAGAATATCATAAATAGAGATAAAGCATATTCTATTAACATCTTCATCAAAGTTGAAATTGCTCATGTAGATGATCAGAATATGACACTGTTAATTAACAGTAAGACAATTACTCTCAATTTGCTTTAGCAGATGATGGAGGTACAGGGAAATCCAGGAAGAAGGAATGCTTGAACATATTGTAAATCATCAAAATGTCCAATAACAGATTTTCAGAGTATTAGAAAGGTAATTTCTCCTATTCTGAGCATTTATGTCTCTTGGGCCATTCATCAAGCCCCAAATTCCTTCAATGAAACTTCTATTTCTGGAAACTAGTTAAGAACAAATATAAAATATGCCTTGCCCATATTGAGTCTGCTTTACATAAGATGGCACTTGGATTCCTGCAGTCTTTTCCCTTTCACAGCAGGGTATTTTCATTGTAAGAAGACAAAAGCACAGTTGGAGATTTAAACAAACTTCATGAAAATTTGTTACAACTCATGTAATGTAAACTAGGTATGTATACTTTGTATCACATCTGTTCAATCCTACTCTGAAAGCAGACCAACTACAATGGGACTAAAGATATCAGCAAACTAAAGCCCACAGGCAAAATGTAGCCCACTTCCTGTTTTTATAAATAAAATTTTATTAGAATACAGCTATGCTCAATTGTTTGCATAGCTTTCACACTCCAATGACATCATAAAGTAAATACAACAGAGACTGTTGTACATAGCCCAAAATATTTACTAGCTGGCCCTTTATAGGAAAGATTTTTTGACACTGGACTAAAGAATGCTCTGTGGATTTAATCGTATTAGAAAAAACTCCTGTAGGGGCGCCTGAGTGGCTTCATTTGGTTAAGCATCTGACTCTTGATTTTGGCTGAGGTCATAATCTCAATGGTTCATGAATTCGAGCCTCACGCTCAGAGTGGAGCCTGCCTAAGATTCTCTCTCTCCTTGTCTCTTTGGCCCTCCCCTGCTCATTCTCTCTCTCTCTCTCTCTCTCTCTCTCTCTCTCTCTCTCTCTCCCCCCCCCCCTCTTTCTCTCCCTCAAAATAAATAAATAAACTTAAAAAAAGAAGAAAGTCCTGTAAATGTGACTCCAACAATCTTTAAAATTATGACTCTGTCTATAAGGTAGACAGTACCGAACAGTCTATAGGCGACATTATACAACAACAAATAAATGCTCCACCCACTCCAGTCCCAACAATGTTAGTGAAATGTTTCTGCTACTTGACCTAAACTGTTTTTTAGTAGGAACATTAAGAAAGCTAGTTGCATTTTTATCCCCATACAGACCCAGTTTATATAAAGAGTATTGCCAACTCACCTGATCCTACCCCTGGGGTGCTCAGATTGCTCTGACATAAAGCTTGTGCTGCTGAGGCGTGAGGCACTGCTGGTTCGGGAAATGGCGGACACATCACTGACATCACTATCTGATGATTTGGCAGAGACGTTATCACAGCTTCTGTACTGATCTTTATGTATGTTATACTAAAGATTAAAAACAAGAAAGTGTGAGCTCCATCATCAGGTTGTGGGAAAAGAGACATACACGGTGAGGTTAATGACTACTTTGCCTACACCAAGTAAAAGTGTACCTTCATAAAAGTAGGTGTGGAATTTAAAATAATCCAAACACAATGTAATATATGATTTTCAGTATAAAAATCCTACATCCTCTGAGCGGTAAAAAAAAAAAAAAAAAAAAAAAAAAGAGGTTTATGAAGACTGAATTATAAATCAAACAAAAACTTTAAATATTTGGGTGGAAAATTCACTGAATAAATTATTGGCAAATACTTGAAACCTCAAAATTGTATTAGGTACTTTTTCTAGTGTATCGGTTTCTCTATTTTGCTTTAGTTTTCATAATTACCCATTTTATTCACCTCTACTCTAGCAAAGTATAGGCTGCTTCTATCTGTCTGTATTTTTGATTCTTTCTAAAATGATTCAATTTACCTACATATTTTCCCTATTTCAAGACATCACATTGTTTCAAATTTCTTGAAAAAAATGTATGTCTTCACAAAGGGCTGTGTCAAAAGCTGAGGGGCTGTGCCAAGGAGGATTAGAGCCATGGAGGTAAAGACTGGACTTCAACTTTCTATTATAATTAAGTAGAGATTTTCAGATTTAAACTATCAGCTCAGTGTCAAAAGTGAAAACAAAACAAAAAAAAAGGATTTCTATTAAAATTAGAATTTACACTATATCTTGTATTTTTAAATTTGTCTTTGGTATTCATTACTGAAGATTTTAGAATTCATTAGGTAAAAGATTAAAACAGGCAAAGTTGTCAGAGCAGCTAATAAGCTCTTCTTCTTTCTACTTGATTCTTTTTGCAGTGGAACAAATAGCAAATAGCTTCATATATCAGTATTTTATATATGTGTTTTTATTATAATAAATAGGTTATAATATAACCACTTAAACCTTATATATATAATTTTGAAATACCTAATATATTAAGTGATTCTCTTATGTTTTTTACTGGAAGTTAAGTTAATATAACTTATTAACAAAAGGACACATAACTAAAAGGAACACATGACTAAACATTGGGTATTTAAGTTTCTTATCAAGTAATTTAATTCTATGTTTATACATTAAAGTGTGAAAATATCAAATGTTTATTAAAGTTGTAGAAAAGCTCATCCATTCTCTGATGTTCCCTATCAGATAACTTTTAATGAACCTAAAGTAATCCATCTATTTATAAAAATTTGTATAAATAATTGTCTTGCTAAAGTACACTAAATAAAACGATGCTAAAAACCTGGATCTGTATATACAAAAAGAAGTATAAAACAACAGTACATTTTAAAAAATGCTAGAAAAGATAATCATGTTTATTTAAAAATTCCTCAGATAAGAATAGTTCAGGCCTGAGGTATTTACATGTTAGTTTTAATTCTTTACTTCTCATGTGTATGTACTGAGCAAGGAACTTCACATCAAGCATGAAAACAATTCCAAATTATAGAATATCAATGAAATTATCTTTCCAAAGAAATTTTTCATAATTGCATGACTTGTTTTTGAAAGCCATATATCAAATTATAATCCAAAAGAAAATTCATATATGTCCAGAATTGAGCTATTTATACAACTTGACGTAATCTCTAACATTAATATGATTTAAGGTAAGGTGCATTTTAAATTTATGTGGTAACGTTTCATCATCAAATTCTGTTACATCTGATTAACATGATCCTCACATGATTCATTTCAATCAGAACTATTTTTTATTTACAGAGTAGATGTGGTAAAAACTAAAATATGCTGACAGAAGGATCTAAATTTAATAGTAGTAGGATACAAACACAACTCCTATATTACTTGTCTTGGAAATGATTTTGCTAAGTACATAGATCATGTAATTATTACAATGTTTCCAAACATATTGAAATGATAGCTTGTCCATGAAAGAATATGAAAGAATTGGGTTCTAATACAATAAAAATGTACCCAGCTATAGGAGATTTTTCTGGCATTGTGTTGACACCCAGAACAAATGTTCCCCTTATTTGGCAAATGCCCATAACATACAGTATAGACTATAGCATCAGGGTATGTGTGTGTACATGGAACTATTTCTCCTAAAGAAATCTTGCTTTTCTGTAAGCCATCTCTTCTTCAACATTTTTGTATATAGACTTCTGCTATTTCAGCAAAGTGATAAAACAAGGTATCTTAAAAAACTAGATCATATTAAATTTTTCTATGTTGGGCGAAAGAAAAATCCATCATTCTCACACAAGATCATTTTTCTTTGCATTTAGTTATTTGAAGGAAATGAAAGACTTTTATATTCGCCTTTTACTATTTACTTATTTTCAGAATCTGTTAGAAATTTAAATAATGACTTTGACTTTTAATCAAGCATAATTTGTTAAATTTCCTATTTATCAATTAAATATTTTAATGGAAACACATTAACTATTATATTATTTAATATTTTAATATAATAACTATTATATTATTATATTATAATATTCTATTATATTTTTAGAAATATAATATCCCTAGGAAGAATTTATGCTAATCATACAGCAGGGAAATAAGTCATTGATGTGAAGGGAGGCTCTAATTATAGGGCAGCTATTTTTAAAAATAAGTAATAATAGGGGCGCCTGGGTGGCTCAGTCGGTTGAGCGCCGACTTCGGCTCAGGTCACGATCTCGCGGTCCGTGAGTTCGAGCCCCGCATCGGGCCCCTGTGCTGACAGCTCAGAGCCCGGAGCCTGTTTCAATTCTGTGTCTCCCTCTCTCTGACCCTACCCCATTCATGCTCTGTCTCTCTCTGTCTCAAAAATAAATAAACGTTAAAAAAAAAAATTAAAAAAAAAATAAGTAATAATAAACACTTAACAGCTACCCACAAAACTCATCCCATTAGTCTTGGTTGCTGTTCCTGGACTATAGAAACATAAACACTTTTTAAAATGTGAGTGCTTAAATGAGAACTTACCCTCCAATTATGAATTTCACCCCATCACTAGGGAATGTAACACTGTATACCATCATTGAAAAAACATCATGGTATCACATTTCAGGGATCCTAAAGCAGTCTTGTATTTTTTTAAAAGAAAAGTTAGTGCTAATTCCCTACTCAGGACAGTTAGGGATGTTCCATATTTTAAAGGAGGTGCCAGGTTTGAAACGTTTTAGGAATTATAGTACATTTGTCTAGTAATTCTTTGCCCTGAAGAAAATCTAGTTCTATTGGTGTTTGGTTCTAAACATTCTGAGAATAGTTAACTAATTTCTAATTTGGCAGAATTTCAACAAAGCTATTCCTCCAAAATGTCAAATGGATTAAAACACTAAAACAGAGTCAATAAAGGAATAAAGTTCAAAATTTAATGTATATTAAATTTATGACAATGCTTGTTCTCAACTATATGGATAAAATAGATTTTTGTAAAGTTAATTATAAAATGGTTGGGGTAAAAGAATAAAAAATGAGAAAGACTTTCTTAAGCATGTAAAAGAGTTTTGAGTTAATGGAAATGAAATTACTTAAAATGGAAAACTACTTACATGATTTCCTAATGAAATGGGAACTACTTAAAAATTTATTGTAAGCATTAGGCCATAATATGAATACTAGAATTGCGGAGTATGTAACTTCTGCTTGACATATAAAATAAAAAATAAGCTAATTATTTGTTATCCTATTTATTTTTCTTATCCTATATTCTTATAAGTTCTTAAAGATACCATATCCATGATCTCACATTTATTGATATAATTTGTAATAATTTTATTTATGTAACACAGTAGTATCAATTTAAGCCATAGGAAAAACAGTAATATATTTGAAAGTAATGTTTTTTTTTTTTTAATATTCAAATGGGATGAGAGAGAAAAAGAAAAAGGATGCTTGTGTAAAGGAGGGGGCAAAGACAGAATGTGATAGTTTAATTGTATTCAAATTAAAAGCCCTGGAAGAACTTATGAATCCAACTGGGATGACATGTACATTTCAATGATACAAGATGCAGAACAGTAGTACCTAAGTTTAAGACAAGGAGTTCTAGGGCTTATCACTCCACAGAAAGGCTTTACTAATTCTGGGTGAGACCTCAGTTTTCATAAGCTGGGTAAATAAGAGAGCTGGAATAGAAGATCAATTTCATCTGATTCTAAATTTCTATGAAATCAGAGAACTTGGAATCTCCTAACCAAGATAAACCTACTTGTGATTCATCGTGAATATTAAGTATTAGTGGTTGTTTAGACTTCTAGGGCACTTCGTTTTTAGATTTTTTTTGATCAACTGATTAATGATTAGAGTCCTACTTCAGAATGACCAGAAAGGTTTTCAGTATTACCCTGATTGTTTACCTCTTTCTTGCTTCCTATACTGGCCCTAACTCCAACTCAATGTTCTATTTGACCTTATCCTTTGACATGATGCTAAGAAACCAATGAGGCATGTCCAGTTTAAAGAACTTTTCTAAATAACTGCATCCAATGTGGAGGCAGAAGACGTACATCATCCTGTCTTCTAATCTCTACTGCGTTTGTAGTAAAAGAAAACAAAGATGATGATGATATTCCTAAAGAAGACAAACAAATAAGATAAGTGATAATAATTAAGAATGAACTGCAGGGAAGACTTGTGGAGCTAGAATCAGCAACTCTATGGAACATCAAGATATTCTGCTTGCTGTTTTGTTTTGTGTTGTTTTGAATGATTTTTACTGTTTAAAGTGTTGTTTCAGATTCCTAGGATATTGAGTCTCACTGAGTCACATCTCAGTTGGAAATCCTCCTGCAACTAACCTAAGATGTAAAGTGATAAACTGCCTCTGATACATACGACTCTATATGACAAGTCATATTTTGTAACCACCTCTATTTTCTTGCATTAATCTCTAAATATCTGAGATCAACCTCTAACATTTAAAAATCAGTAGGCTTTCCTACAGTCATATTTCAAATTAACAATATTGATTTAGTAGCTGTTTTTTTTTTTAATTTTGAATTTCTAAAAAGTCATTACTTCCAAAAGGGCTTCTTGACATGAAATTATAACACAGGTTGTTCTGTGATGGCTGGTGCCACTTTTGTAGTATTAAACAAACAAAAAAAAAGGATTTTTAAATAAACCAGATAGTATATTTAAAATTGCTTCATGAGGTATACAATTCTACGCATATTTTAATTAAAATTATTAGGTGCTATTTAGCAGTTTATAGACTCGTAGTGCATCCTTACAAAATAATGCTGAAATATAAATTAAATGTTTTAATGCCACTTGAAATTGGGTAAATTTCAGTTTCTAAGAATTTGCTATCACTTACTTTTCTTACTGAAGACAGATCAATAAGAAATCTCACATTGCACAACTTATGTCATTCACTAATAAATCTCAATAGTGAACATCAACCTAAAATAGTACTTAAGACTATGAATTTACATCTTAATATTTTAAATGCAATTTAAGCAATAAAATGGCTTCATGTCTTGCTTATGTATAGGAATTTGACTATTGACAACAGATCATTGAGAGACTTTAATAATATCAAGTATTTACATTTCCTTTTTAGAAAAAAACATTAAATCCAAGTTAATCATATTTTTAACAGAGTTATATATCTTGTGAAAATATCAAGAGGAGAGAGGTTATGATACAAGACCATCACCTGAATGATAACTTCTCTCACACAACTTGGTGCTTACTAGTCCTACCTGCTATATACACTGTACATTTTTAAAAGGGAAACTCTTGGTTGGATACTACTTGTTTTACCTTGGAATATTGCTCGCGATCAAGTTCTTGACTAGAACCAGACCCTGTTGTCTGCTTAAATCGATGCACTTTCATTTTCATCTGTCTTGTTCGCTCCTCCACTACTAAGCTTGCTGCAAAAACACACAATGGAAGCCTATTAACACAGGCGAAGCACTTTTAGGAACTGAATGGTTTAAGATTGCAATTCTTTTGATATGACTTCAATTAAATGAAAATTTAGAAGTAACACATGACTAATAAACAAAATCCAGAATATACAATGCTATCACCTGTTAATTTAAAGATGAACATGACTCAAATCACACAAAATGGGGAACACAAATGTTAGTAACAAAATATAAGGACCCTGCTGCTTCTTTACCTGATATGAAATATTTTCAATTCCATTCATAAATGACTATATGAAATCAGATTTAATTGTGAAAATATGCTTTCAATTTAATCAACTGGTTGTTGCATGTACATATATAGAGAAAACAAATATGCATACTGAAGACATCACACATATATGCACATGCTTAACATGCATGCACACACCCACTTAACATCCTCAACTAACAGCAGTCACCTAAAAACTATTTTAATTGGTAAGCACCTGGTTTGCTGAGGCACTCTTATTAAATCATTAATTTCTACCTGTAGCATTTCATGAATATTTCCAGTCTTAAAAACGGACTAAGAGTAAATATTAGATTTCTATTTCTGGTTGCTCTGTCTGACCACATAGATGAAATTCCTATGCTTTGAAAATGTGACATAAAATGCTTAGCTATTTAAGTTATAATTTGTAAAGAACTGCATTACATTTAAGTCTTTATTAATCTCCTGAATAGCAAGTGTGACTGTTTAGATGGGAAAATTATAGCTTTCAATAAAGTACAAGTTATTTTAAGTCAGAATCCATCAGAAGCAGCTTAGCTTCAAGAGCATGCCATTAATTAATACATTTTTACAAATTAAGGGGAAAAAAGAGCCAGTGTGCAGAATCAACTCTTCAAAACATACACCTGTATTGTGTGAGACTTATTTTTATTTTTTACAATTTATCTTTTGACAATTTCCTGGACTATTCAACCTCTGCAACCAGTGCTAAGATTTATTTTTAAGTTATGTATATATATACATATATATACATTTATATGTATATGTGTGTGTGTGTGTGTGTGTGGTGTATATATATATATACATGTATATATATATATATATATATATATATATATATATATATACATGTATATATGGAAAAATACCTATTTGTATGTGATTAAAGTATTGGGGCTTCTGCCAAGAGGGCCCAGTGACTTAAAGGATAGTATAAATGTTGATATATGTGACTTAACTTGGCTGATGATTTTATCTCTTACAAAGAGTTTATAAAGATACTTGTTGGTAAATTTTACCACTGCAATGATTAAAGGTCTATCATCCTTGATAAAAGATACTGATACCAATTATAAAGATTATATAAATATGTAGCTTTTATTGTGTGTACAAACTAACAGCACAAGAGACAAATACATTGTTTTAAATGTGTGGATAAATATTTTAATTATATTTTTAGTATAAAATTATTAGATGTTTAGCTTTGCTTATATTCAGTAAATGAGATAGACAGTATCAATCCCTAACATCACAGTTTTGTGAATTAAGCAATGATGCACACTTGCTTTGGAAATGTTGACAGGAAGTGATAACTGTATGATTAAAAGATGGCTCTATGGAGATCTTGAGAGAAGTAGTTCAGAAATGTATACTTGACAGTATTAAAGGAGTCATAACAAGTACTAGAAAATAAAAGGTTACTTGAGATTAATTAGAAAATGAGAAAAAGCTATTGAGAAATGAGTAATATTTGCAGAAAGCCATAGGCAATACAAGAAAATGCACAATTATCTGTTCTCTGCCTTCTGCCTATTTTGTGGGTGCCTCTGGACCCTTGCTCAGTCATTTGCTTTGAATTTCAAGGAAGTTAAATGAACTGTATGTAATCAGTTATACTCTACACTTAAAACTGGAACTAACTCAAAGCCATCTTTGTGATAAAAGCAAATTTAAATGGTATTAGCTTCATATTCTCAATAAATTATACTAATTTTAAGAAATTTTTCACATTGATTAGCCCATAGCTTTGTGACCTTCACTTTTAGTATCATGAAATTCCTAGGGAAGACAGTAACTTGACACTGAAAAGATGATTTCTCAAGAACTACTGGCCTGAAGCAATCTGAAACAGTTCTGATGATTTTAGTCTGCCAGGACAACACCTCATGTCTCTAAATATGACATGGCAGCATTTAAATCTTTATTTTGAAAAACTGAAAACGAAATCATAAGTAGACAGGGGTAGCCTAAATAAAATAAATCCTAAAATGGTTTTAAATGACTTCATTTTGACCTTCTAAAAATGATTAATAAACTATCTTTATTCTTAAAGGAGTGAAAGTTGACATCTTTTAATCTGTTGAAGAAAGAAAATGCCCAAAATCTGACTCAAAACCACAAGTAGACTCCCTTGACTAGCCAGCAAAAATATAGTTGCCATGCTGTCCTCACTACTTGCTCTCAGATTTCAAGAACAGAAGCAAAACGCAAATAGCTTATCATTTACTTACTCATAATCAAAAGATCAGATAATTCCATAAAATTTACATTTTTAAGTAGTTCTCATTATTTCCTTATGGTTTGTACATTAGTGTGTATTCTGAAATAACTTTATACAAGTTCTTTATACTTTTTACAGAGTTTGCTTACTTGCATTTTATTTTTAAACAATCTATTTTGAAATGAAATGACATTATTTCTGAATTATTGGTATGTCTATCTAAATAGTAAAAACAAATATATGAATTAAAATATTTATCACAAATTTGAACCAGATGACATGATTATTAATGTACATGATTTATACAAAATAACGGATACTTAGCAATGATAAAACTAAATTGCATCCTTGGAATATGATTACCTGTTGAGTATCCCAATATAAGGACAATGAGCCACAGCCCATAGAGCTCAAATATCTTACTTTGAAAAGAAGGATTACTAATCATCATTTAAAATTTTTGTATTGACTTTTAATGCCAATAGCAAAATTAAAATATGAAATATCTTCCAATTCTCCCCATAATCCTAGCATCAAATTCACATTTAGGAGTATCCTGAATATTGGCAGCATTGTAAACTAACAAAATCATTAAAATGCCAGTTGCTCGTTCTTTATAAAAAGAATTTAAACATTGGAGGACTTCTGGGTTTTAAATTTTTTTTAATTTCAAAACTGTCACATACTAGAGAGTTAAAAAAAATACGCTCTCATTTTATACAACAAATGTAATTATCATGCAATTGCATTTAATCTTTTAATGAACATATAGTCATTAGATACAATATAGTCAAAAAAGGATGTTTGTTAGAGACTGTTTCAGCTAGAATTGCAGATAGAGTGACAGTAATAAACAATTTTTCTCTACCTCTAAGGTGCAATTAACACTATAATTTTATACAAAAGTTCTTTAAGTTGGAATTATTCACTATGCTTTCTAAAAGCTGAATGCTGTGTTTGATGTTGAATTGTGTTTTTTAAAAAAGCAGATTACTAACTTACTTAAAAAATATTCATTGAACTTAAATCTGTTTTCTTAGGTCCACTTTACTTTCAGTTATTTTTAAACTCTGGAATTTTTATCAAGTGAATGTCTATATATCAAATATGAACTCAACATTACAATTAAGAAAGTATAAAACTAGAACTTTTTTACAGGTTAATTTAAAATCATACTTGTGAAATTATTTCTTCTAAGCTCAACAGGGACTCTTATTAGAGTATGAAAGATGAGAACAGTAAATATGATTTTAAAGTCTATAATTTATTACAATTTTCTAGTGGAAAATATTAGATACTATTAAGAAGTCAGAGTAAAATAATTACTCCCTTTTCATTTTCCAAATTTTGTGATGTATTCTTAGTTTAATGGTATGGATGATCTTTGATGAAAGTACAAATAAGCTGAAATCATTTGCAAATACTGTGTTTGTGCCTGCATGAATTTCTTCCAATTTTATCTCTTTGTAAGACTATTTAAGATAAGGCCTGTGACTTAAAAAATAAAAAAAATAAAAAGCTTAAGAATCTTTAATAAATCTTCCTTAACCCATCACTGAAAGCTATATATATATAGTGTGTACATATGTATATAGTATCACCTCCACTAAAAAGAATGTGATTTTTCTGGGAAACTCCTTTGACTTACCGGACATTTGTGATTTGCTTAAAAATATTTTAAATATTAGAGTTAAGTGTAATTTAAGATAATTATAATGTAATCATTATACTTTCTTAGATATATTAAAAATATTCATAAATTTACAATTATACAAAGATAAATTTGCTCTGAATCTTCATTTCTTCCTATGCATCTACAAATTAACATGAATTTGGAATTTCAAATATTTGTGTTTACAGGCAAAAAAGAAAATCCATACAATATGTTGTTAAGCCTTCAAATACTTTTGGGTATTCCAAGTGAAACAAAAGTGTAAAAGAGAACAGGAATAATAAAATTTCTATATTAGTAAATATATTAAAGTAAAAATATTATGATTATTTTACTTTGTAACAAGGTGAGCTAGTACATCTGTCAGTGGTGACACAGGATCATATTTGGATAGGATAACTAAGCTTGTCAAGTCAACTACAATGTGTTATCACACTTTGTGAACAGAAAAGTTAATGCCTCTGCTTCACTGCTATTTAGTAGTACAATGAGTCTTCAGTGATAATGGAGTCCCATCTTTGCTCCGATGTCTCAGAGAAAGCAATGATAAATGACCGCATATCTGGAATTTGTTAGGCAGAATGAAATAAATAAATGAAACACCTACAATGTCTCAGTTATTGACAATATTGAAAAAAAATTTCTTCTCTGAAGCATTTAAAAAATCACTGATAGTAGGAACTCAAACATAAGAAACAATATAATATGAAACATGGAGACTATAAAGTAATAAAAGATGACAAATATTTAGCTAATTGATTTTGTAACATTATAAACTATCCACAGCCTGAATAGAAAGATGGGTTGATATCTGAAAATTTTAAAAATGTAATACTAATCTCTACTAACAGTTTTTTAAGCTTTAGTAGAGCACATATTGTTAATATGTATAAACATTCTCCATACATTTGGAAGCAATGCGGCAAAACGGTAAATCCCAAGGATGGGGAATGACTAGGCATAGATTATAATCTTAGACCCATTACCATTCATTGGTTCATCAGTGTTGCCTTGATCAATTCCTGAGACATTTCTTCACTATGCAGTTGTTATTTATAAAATGATTAAGACTACTCAGTGTAACCTCCAGCTATTGTGGTTTATGATTTTGTATTACTTCAGAAGGGTATTAGCAAGGTAATTTTTCCATTTTCAAAAAATGGAAAACTACAATAATGACTTTCTCACTTGCTCTAGTACCTAATTTCCAGCATTTTAAAATTTGCCACCTTGCTACAAATATAGATGTTAAGGGGACAAAATCACCAGTGTATTTTACATTATTATTTATTATTATGGTTTCTTCTCAATTAAAAAGTATTCCTTGCATGTTCATCTTATTTGTGGAGTCATACAAATGTAGTAAGCAACTCTGATGTAATACTAATATGTCCTCTACCTTCCACACACATATACAGTAGATGTACATGAAGATTTAATGTCTAGACTATTTTGACTGCACAGAAAGGCCCAAATTCTGGGTCACTTTCTCAGAATAAAGTGCATTTCAATTTGCAAGGGTAGAAATGTGTCAAATGGTCCCCCTTGTGCTATTGTATGCTTCTCTTAAATATGAAGGATTGTGCTATGCTAGTAGGAACAATAAGAATACAAGATAACATCTGGCCAGCATGGGAAACATTAAACACAACAAGTAAATAACATGTTAAATGAAAACACATTGCCTTTAAAGGCTTTTAAAGAAAATAGCCTGTGTTTTGGTATATCACTGAAAGGCAGTATCAGCATAGGCAAAATAGGTAATTTGTATATATAATCACTCAAATCTCACTGCAGCCAAAGCCACATACCATCACTTATAGCATGCTGATTTTCACCAAACTGTCGAAAACAAAGCTCAGGATTTCCAATCCCAGACATCACTTTCAGTGTTAAAACTGTCAAGCACTAGAGCAACACTGAAAATACTAGTCCAACACCTCACAGGTAAGAAAGTCAGGCTCCTGATGAAAGAATCTGCCATTTTACCTTGCTCTTTTATGTTTCACAGGAATAAAAGGCTTTTTAAATGTTTTTCTCTTCTGAGAGGGAACACTATTTTCCTTATGAGACACTTCTTAGGATACAGTCTTCATGAAAAGCAGCCCAGGTAGGTAAGGCTTCTCTGGGAGAATAACAAAATCATTCCTCGAGGGGCCATGTTGCTTATTCCAAATGATCTTCAATATATTTATCCATAGTTTTCATTACACTGACGGCAATTACACTTCAATTACACTGACGGCAGCAGTATCTATCTTGAAAGGTTTGATGTAGCATAACTACTAAATTCAATATCAATTTTTTGACAATCTCTTCCCTTTCTTTTGTAAAAAATATTTACCAATTTTAAAACTTGTTAAAAATACACTATTTAAGGGAAATATATGTTGTTAAAAAAATCAAAGAGCTTATGCATGGCTAGACCTCTGTCTGCCTTTTAGTCTTCCTCTGCACTTTCCCCACAAATTCCAGGAAGAAAGGGGTAATAATGTTCTCCCACAATGAGGCATATATTGCAAGCTGAGCCTTAGTTGATGTGTTAAATACTCTGAAGTTTTAAAAGTCCATATACTATTATAAATAACCACACATGAATCAGCAGAATGGGAAAATAAGGTTAAAACCAAGAGTTCTGGGATGCTTGGGTGGCTCAGTCAGTTAAGCCTCTGATTTCGGCTCAGGTCCCGATCTCGCAGTTTGTGAGTTTGAGCCCCACATCAGGCTATACGCTGACAGCTCAGAGCCTGGAGCTTGCTTCAGATTCTGTGCCTCTCTCTCTCTCTCTTTCTCTCTCATAAATAAATAAATAAACTTAGGGAAAAACCCCCAAGAGTTCTAAACTGTTTCACATGAGCTGCTTCACTCTCTAAAGTTTAAAGAGAAGGCTAGAATGACAACTATATTTATGGATTTGTGGCAAAAAAAGAAATGGATAAATTAGACACTTTTACTAATATGAACAGTCATTCATAAATATTCGTTATGTGTTCAAGAAAAGCAAAGCCCTGGAAGATAAAGAAACTTAAATCTTCGAAATCACAACATGATACAATAAGAGGAAATGAAATCACCTGGCCAAATATGCATCCAATAAAATGTAAATAAAACTGAAATCCTTTTTTACTTAGTGACAGTTAAAATAATGCTGCTTCTGAAGAATACACAAATTTACTTGTTTTAGCAAAAATGAAGTTACATGATTTTTTCCTACCGTTTTACAACCATAGTATACTCTTAATGTGCAAGTATCATGTATACAATAGCTAAGGTCACAGAAGATTATTAAAATAATGTTTTCCACTTTTTTATATGAATTGCATCTAATTAAGGTTAATGCTTAAGAGTTCCAGAAAAATTATAAGTTTTTTTTTTTTTTTTGCATAAGTTAGCATTCCAACTGTTCTTGTCAACATTTAAGGAAGGAAATTATAGGTAACTGATTGGAGCATTTTTTTATAGAAACCTTGTACTTTAAAATACAGTTGACTAGAGATAATCTTTTAATAGCCTCTATGACCTGATTGCAATAATTATTATATATCTTATTAGTGAAACTGGAAAACAAAAAGCAACAAATGCCATTTACTCTCTGCCCCTATTCAAATCATTTAATAACTTGAACTCTAATTGCTGCTCATTCTCCATGTGTGTAAATTACATTTTTTATAATAAAGAAAATTCATATTTGTATAAAAGAGAATATGATGTGTTTTGTTATGATTCAAAATTGCTTACAAAACCCAAAAAGTTAATGCGCTTAAGAAATACTATCCAAAGTCATATAAGTTAGAAATTTATTATGATAGTAACATTTTTTCTCACCTTGATGTCATTTAATTTCTGGTTCTGTTTTGATCTTCTTATATCATTATTGCGATGCCCCCAAACTACATTCATGGGCTCTTTAAAACTGTCCAAGAAATGTAGCAGAGAGGGAAAAATTGGCTTACTTTTAGAATGAATAATTTAAAATATGCCTATAAAGCAGTTTGTGAAGTCTAAAATGATATGGTTTCTCAGCTTTCAACATAAAAGAGGGAAGTAAAAGATAAATAATGTAGTATGAACATTTATAGTTTCTCAAGTTAACTTTTCAACCCCGAGAATGTGTTATCTTTACTCAAATGCACTGGTTTTATTTTCTCAAATTAGTAACTTGAGGGCAAGCCAGGTATTAGGAGATTTAGTTCAGTGGTAAAAAAATGGGTCTTTAGGGGGTGCTGGAACCCCTAACTGGGCCTCTCCAAGATCCTGGTGTTGTAAGTGGCAGATGTCACAGCAATATGGAACCCTGGACAGAACATAGGCTGTGGACTGAAAATCTGGTTCTGCTGTCCAGAAGTTTTGTCACCTTAGGCATTTCACTTAACCCCTTGACTCTACATGAAATAAATGGGTAATAATACCTCCCTTACGGCTGTACATGTGTTGTTACCATAATCATGTGGTACTGCGTGCAAGGTAGGTACTCAATAAATGCTGTCTGAACGCTGAAGAGCCGGTAGAGCAGAGTAGTTAAGAACAAGGTCTTTGGAGTGAGTCTCAGGCCCACCTCCTGTTCTACCACTTACCAAATAAATGACTGATAAAGGGCCAGATTTTTAACCTTCCTAAGCATTAGTTTTCTCAGTTGGAAAATGAAGATATTGATAGTTACCTCTCAGGTAGCGCTCTTGGCCAAGTCATTCACATACAGTAAGTGCTCAATAAATTTTATCTAACATTAAAAATGCTAATAGTATTTAACACCTCTTTTTATGTGCTTTACAAATATATGCTGAAAAGTTATATACCTGCAGTATATATAACTCCCCTGCAGTTAGAGTGACCAGCCACCCCTCTATGCCTGCAACTGTCCCAGTTTAAGCACTGGAAATTTTGCATCTCAGTCCTCCACAAACTGGGACCATTAGCTGTCCCTACAAGTTTGTCTACAACTCATTAAAAGCAAACTCTCATGAGGAGCCCCTTAACCTATATGGTCACCTAGGCATGGCTTGTCCCATGTGAGGACTCAAAACATCTTAATTCTCCAATACGATCCATCCCAGAAAAGATCAGCTCATAGCAACAGTTTCTATGCAAAACAAAACTGTTTCTTTTTTATGGGGTATGTGAGGCTAAAATCTGACTTTATTTAAAGAGATTTCCTGAATGTGCTTCTATTTGTTCTGGGCTTTGAACACTTTCTGTGACTAAGCAATACTCCCTTCGATACCAGGAGAGAGATGCAGCATCCCCTGCGCTCTCTGCCTTGCCTGCATGCATTTTGGGAGGTACCTCGTTGGCTATTTTCAGTCATGTGTGGTTCCATTCTGTGAAGCATATCCATGTCCTGTGTGCAAAGAAAACTGGGCAGAGTGATGACACATCTCATCCAGAACACAATGACCTTGTAAAAATGTCACAATCTGTCACACTCTGCAGGGAGCCTGTAAATGTGCATACTTCACAGAGACTTTAGGTTGCACATCTTAGGAATTTTGTTTTGATTAGCTAATTATAGCTTTTGGGTAGTAATAATACATATGGAAGATCTCTCTAAACAATTATTACCTTTTTCCTTCTTTTGGCTGAATTAATTAGGTCATGGCCCATTTCTAATATAGAATTTTAATTTTTTTATCAACTAAAATTTACCATGCAAATCCAAGTAAATTCTTCTGAACTAAAGTACAAATGTATTGGCCATTTTTATACCACTGAATTTAAAGTTTATTTCTGATACCTGAATTAAAAATTCAGGAAGGCTAGCAATCTATGCAAAATCTAGGGATGTAGACATCTTGGATCTTACTGAATATTTTATTTTTTCTTAATATGTACTTATTGCCTAGTATAGTGTCTGCCAGAATATGCATTTATCAGAATATAGACATATTTTTAAAAATTCAAATTAAATAAGTAATTGAATATTATCTCCCATTTTCACTCTGTAATACTGAGATATATAACAATACCTGAATATACTAGGATTTAGGGATAATGTAGTTGGGATTTGTGCTTATTAAAACAGGATATACTAAAGTATAGTGGAAGGAGGTCAAAAGTGAGAGAACTGGGCTTATAGTCTACTATCCATCAGCAGTGTAAGTCTCTTAATCTCTCATAATCTGAGTTTTATCATTCGTAAAGTAGGGATGATGCTACTCTCAGGACTAATTTTTAGGCTTACTACGTCCACCAAATTAATTCAATCATTAATCCACAATACTGAGTAAATGTACTTTTATTACACTATACAGTATTATTTAATTTTTAACTATTATTAATATTATTTCATTAAGCTAAAAACTCATATTCAAATACTTAATTATCAGGTCAACAGTAATACTGAATAGGAAATAGTATTAGCAGCACATGAGAGCAGGTCAAGGTATATGTCTGCTTGAAACTCAAGTCTGAAGACCAAAACTCAACTGTGATCCAAAAGATAAGGTTGGAGGTTACCAATGTGCCAACAAAGCAGTTTAAGTGGGCCAAGAGAAGTAACATTTAAGCATCCATTTCCTAGATGCATGATTGCAGTGGGGACCAAACATTCTACAATATTAGTGCTATTAAAAAGGAAAATCCAGGGATTTTCTATTCCTTTACTGGAGACATTACCCTGAACAGAAAGTAAGAATTAAACCCTTTACATGAGAGCAGGGGAATGGAAACAAACAAAACAAAAATATTTTAAAAATGTGTTATTTTTCCAAAGGAATGGTCAGAGTAGGTAAATTTTAAGACAAAGCACTCTTCATTTTAATATTTTCCTCTGTAGTGTGAACTGTACACAATATAAAATACTTAACATAAAATGCCTTACAAAACACTGTAGGGAAAAAACTACCCTTATGCTAAATAATTTTGCTCATTATTTTAATAAATACAGTTATATAACTCACATATTATGAAAGAAAAGGAATAATATTAAATGGTTAAAAAGTTACATTAATATTTACCTTTTGTGGAAGAGTTATATTTTTCTTGTTCTTCAATGAATTAAATGCACATAATGATGGAAACAAAAGAAAGAAATCAGCAAATTTATAGTTAGACACGGAAATGTGAATCAACACAATGGCATGAATAATAAAAATGCACAACATATAATGTAATATGATAAATCACAATGACAAACCATGAGGAACTCTCAAATATGGTACTAAAATTAATCAAAGAAAGAATGAATACAATTTAAAGATTTAAAATAAAAACAGAAACATTGGGAAATTAATGTTTGGCATTGAAAAATATATTGTGTGCCATTTTTCTTGCCTTTTAAGAACAGCAAAATATTTCAGCACCAATTTTTCCTAAAGCATTCTAATTTTAATCCATTAAGACTTTTTACTGCAAGTGTATTAAAAAACATACTTAATATTCATACAAACATTTTTATCATTTCAAAAATGATAGCAGTACAGATAATTTGAAATTTTATATAAATAATGAAAACCTGAATTCTGATTTTTACTAGATAGTAGGCATTTTCTCTTCACTGTGAAAATAGTAACATTTTCCACATTGAAAAAAATTATCCTAATTAAGTGATCCCTTCTTCCTTCTCAAATTAATATTAAAATATCTCAAACAGAAATTGTTCTTTGGAGATTATATTTCTTAAGACATTTTACAAAACTTTATATCTGCTTCCTTGTTGGTACACTATTTATTGAAACATAATGGCCTTTCTAGATATTTCCGAAGGGGACTACCATTAGACTGTTAAGTGGCAGATGTAACAATAGAACACATAAAATATAACTGGCATACCAAGTGTTAGTTTACAAATAATTTTTAAATACTTCTTTAGAAGACATCTAGTTGAGCACGAAAAAATCACTTCATTGGTTTCAGAAAACCATATAACATTTGTATGCAAACAATTATGTTGCTTTCAGATTCACTCTCCATAGGGCTACACCGGAACACAACTTTGTAATATAACCAGAGAAATTTCTTGGAAGTCTTTGCTCTCAATTATCACAAACCATTAGTTACCTAATTGTAAGGCTACTTTTTTGACTAATTTATCTCAAAATCTGTGTTGTGATCATTTCTCTTCTTTTCTTCTAAGCATACTTTAATATAATCAGAATCCCTGTAGCAAGTATGCTAACATTCATAATCTTTAAAAGAAACTTCAAAAAACTTTTTCAAAAATTAAGTAAAAATGTCTTTTCAAAGGATGTGTTTGCCTTTAAATAGCACATATTGCTTCTATGTTACAAAGACAGAGTAGTAAAACTGAGTTACAGAAAATAAAACAAAACATGCATCCAATCTAATCATCCTGGCATGAATCCAAAACACAATAATGTAGGTAACTGTACCCAGAAACCATATGAATAACATTACTTTATAAGTTCATCAAGAAGTTGCATCACTATCCAGGAAACTAAACCATTTGAAATATTTGCTCTTACCAATCAACTGCTTATCATCACCTCAGTTCTTTTTTCAAAAACAAAAATAAAAACAAAACAAAAAAAATACTCTCTGTTAAAAATAAAAAACAACAAAAAACAACGAAAAAGAAACTTGGAGAGAAGGAAATCAAGTAGAGGCTTAATTGCAAATAAACTGCACTCAGCATTAACTTCATAGAAGATATAACTAACGTTCAAAAAATAATATCAAAAGAAAAAACCATAATTCTATGAAAGCCCTATGAACAATGAAATGAATCATAAATAGAACATGCTACATTCTTTCTAGTCCATGAATCAAATGAATATTTTACTTTAAAAAATGTATTTTGGGACACACAAAGATGTCATGTCTGTTCAGTGTGAAATAGATCCATGATAAGATGATGGTGGACACTATCATCATTTACCAAAGGTCCCAGAGCACATGATAAAATCATAAAGTAAAACTGACCTATTTTAATTATAGAAAAACACTTAGAGAAAATAACACGTTTGTTCTCATATTTTTAAAAAGTTTTATGTATATGACTGTTGAGATCACAAATTTCAGGAACCTCAAATAATAAAAAGAGTTTACTAGTATATTTATGATATTAAATATCAAAATAAGTCCATCAATTTCATCCTCAGTCATTCCTTTCTTCCCACCTCAATTCAATCCTTACAAATTGATGATTTCTCTGAAAGACAACTGTGAATATGAATATCATAAACAATAATGTTGATATTAACAATAGAACATAAGCTTAAAAAAAAAAACAAATCCAGCATACATTCCAAATTATTTCATAGAAGCAATTCTTATTTCTATAGAAATAATATAGCTATAACCTCACTGTATGCGTTATATGCAGTACCCTTATATGCTTTTGAACTTACAGAGTGTTTTAGCAACTGGAGGAAATGCAAAGAATTTTAGGAACACATGACTTTTTGGATATCGATCTTTGGCAAATTATGGCTAATAACACTGAGTTTGTAGAAAAATTCTAGAATTTGTAGTTCTTTTAGTTGTGCAACAGGAGTTCATGAATGGATAATTTATATAAACACCAAATTTTATTTAAAGCAGTTTCTTTCATCTGGGCTGTTGTTAATTTGAGTCATAAAAACATTATGAATTATCTTCTCAAAATGTTCCCAAAAGAGAAAAGAAAGTTTGTTAAACACGTGAATTGAGAATTCCAATGAATTAATTGCTATTTTAGAAAAGAAAGTCAGATTTTCACATAGCAGCATATATATCTTATTAACTAAATGAATACTCTTATAATAATCCTGAATACTGAAGCATGATATATCAGTGAGATGTATAATCTTTAAAAATAATACACATCCTGAGTTTACCATAGTAGCATTCCTCTATCAGTAAGTTAATACTTCTTAAAATCTACACTAATCTTTCTATAACCAAGTAGTCTATTTATAAATTCTGCCATAACAGTCCTTGAAACAATGTACTTATCTTCTTAGATCATTTCTGTGATACTTGTGTGATACATTTCTGTGATACATTCAGTAAAGTACTTCAATTAAGTAAAACACATACACAGCTCCCTCAATACAGAATGAAATACAAGTTTTATATCAGCAACAACCAACACTGTTGAAAAAATATTCAAAATGTTACCCTTTTAGTCATTTTATGGGGATGAAGATTTTGAATACATGTTTTAAATGTGAGTCCATTGTATTTATATTACCACCCCAAAATAAAAATTATTTCACTAAATTACTTAACAGATCCCACACTGGTTATGTGATAACATATACTGATAAATCATTTCACCTATGGAGAATTAGGATAGATCTTGGGTCACATGAAAAAACACAGTGACTATTTTAACCTAGAATTTATATAATCTAGCCCAAATACTTTAGGGAATTTATTTCCACTGTCAAAACTTTTTCCTTCTCTCTTTTTCTATTTCTCTTTCCCATTCTCTCTCTTTCTAGGAAAATAAACACAATGTGTATATGCTTAAAATAAGAGAATCTGTAAGTAACATGAACTGTTAAAAAAAACACAAAACACTAAAATGTGTTCTCTAAGTCATTCTTCATAAAAGTTGTATAAAAAACACAGAATATTGCAAATGAATTAAAATTAAAAAATACTAGTAAAGACTTCAATATGATCAAGTGTTTGTTTAAAAAATATTTTTTAAAAAGCTTAAATAAGCCCTCTCACACACATAAAATACCGTATTTTACTAAGATTTTAAAAATTGTGTTTTGTTTCTTTGTTTCTTTGAAAAAAGGTGTTTCTAGGGCTGATTTCACTCTCTTAATTGGCAATCTAAAATTCATTCATTCACTCACTCAGCAATGTTAGAGTATATTCCATGAACCACTACCGTTAGGTTCTGGGAATAAAATTTCAAGAAACAAAATCTTAGGATTCTGCAAACTACATAAATCAAAGTACTACTCATTTAATAAAAGGAGTATAAAAAGAGGTGGTTCTCAAATCCAAGGTTTTTGGACAATGATCTCTCTTTATTGGATACCTTGTTCTATACTGCCGCTTCTCACTGGCACCTGTGGTAGCTGCCGGCCCCTCCGATTGCTGAAGGATGTGTCTGCAGGAGGAGGATGGGTCGGACTTGCTTGTCTGTGCATTCTGTGGGCAAAGAACAAAGGGGGGAATGAAATGGTGAAATTCCAAGAGGGCCTGACAAATACCTTCCCTTCATCCTATTACTATTAAAATAGACATAAACCTCCTAACTCAGCTTTTGGAAACAAAATCAAATGTTTTTGATGGTATGTGTAAAAGAAATATTATAAAAAGAGACTAAAAGAGACAGGGATAATGTCTGTCACACACAGTTCTGCATAATGAATTTCTGAATTGAGTACAATTAGACTCCCTTCTATGAATTAACTTTCTATGAAATTGTGGCTTTCCATTAAGTTATCCATTTTTGGTGGTGCTGAACCAAATAATATATTGACTTACAGCCTCTGAACTCTATCATTGTGGATAAATTAGTTAAGAAAGGCTGTTGCCTAAATTGCTACAATTAAGTTAATGAATATTTATATCTAGAATTATTTGTAAGTGATAAGAATAGTTCTAGCTGTAGACTTTTATAAATTACCATTCACTTGTTATTTATTTTTAAATAGGAAAAATCTTGACAGATATTAAAAAAAAATAACCTTAAGTACATGTTATAAAATATACTGGTGGAATGGTCAAAATTACAAATATAAATTTGAGAAGTGTGCAGATACATTACTACTGCACATGAGTAAGCTGACCTCCATCTGCTGGCATTCAAAAAATTTTTTTAAACTAGGGAACTTTAAAATGCTCTTAAGATTTTATTGAACACATACAAAAATTTTGTTTTTTAATTTCTCTTATACTTTTTAAAGAAAATACACATTTAATTCTCCAGGTAATTTCTCATAAAGAATTTCACATAATTAAAAAAAATATATATATATATGAATATGCCACAAACAGATGGAAGGACATAACACAGTCAAATTTAATTTTCAATGATAGCTAATTGTCAGGAGCTATAGACTACTACCAGCACAGTGAAGATAGATGCAAGTAATAGAGGATGTGGGAGAGGTTTAAGTGGCACAAAGAAGGGATTAAAAAATTATGGTGTCATAATGAGTGAAAGCATCAAGTGCTCAGGAAGGTACAACACCACACCAACACCCGGAGGCAGAACATGAATGCTGGGCTGGACACTGAATAGCGACCTTGTCAGAAGCGGAGAAGGTGGCGCCGACCCTCCAGGGGCAAGGTGGTGGGTAGAACACAGTGTTCTGACACTAGAGTGCTCACTCGACCTTGAGCGAGCGGGATGTTTTCCCCTAAGGACTGGCTGATCAGTCGCTCTTAGGGCTGCGTATCCCCTTCTAGAAAGGCATGGTGGGAGAACCCTAAAACATTAGGGCCAAAAAAGATCTTCAGTCAGCAGGTTCACATTAAGTTTGATACCAACACATTCGTCCAAGGAAAACCTGGTTACTCTTACAAGGCAGCGACTTTAAAAACCAGAAGAAACCCATCATCATGCAATCACTGAAACGGAATTAAAACGAAACGGACAAGTAACTGCAGCTATGCATGCCATGTGGTCTTCAGAGGGCTAATCCAGAATCCTCCAATGTAACAAACCTCTTGTTAAGTTGTACAAGGGCAGAGACTTCTGTCTCTTGTTTTTTATTGAGCTCTATCTCTAGTACCTAGAATACAGCTGTACAGCAAGCAAGAGCTCAATAAAGATAACTTGACTGAATGAATAAATACAATTAGAGTCATGAATATAGGAATACTTTAAGCATATGCCTTCAAGAAGAAACAGCACACTGTAAGACTCTGTATTTACAATGTTCATAAGTTTACTCTGCAGGAGGAAGTCTATTCCAAGTAGGCTGCAAAAAGGAAGATGTCTTCTGAGGTTAACTTAAGCAGACCAACAAATTAAAATGATACAGTAAGGAGAAAGTTTCATTATTGAACTGACTAAATACAAATGGCTGATGTATGGATAATAACATGTCTTCTAAGATTAAAAATAAGTCTGAAAAGATATTTGTCCATATATTGACAGTTATCTTAATATAGGGTTCAAAATTATTATGAAATCAATTTACGAATTAAGGATTAAAAATTAAAAACTGATGTATGTGTATCTTGTTTAAAATATATACATGCTTTTGCCTTTTTAAATCATTTGCAGTTTGTATTTTAAATAAATGCATGTTTATGTACCCAATCTGTATTATTTTTTACAGTGACAGAAGCAAAGAAATAATACCTCATCATTTCTACAACAATGCTGTAAAATTCACTTATCAAGTGATTTGAAGTATGAGAGTAAAAAATACATACTGCTCACTGGAAATATATTATTGTTTTATTCAAGTTGTATTCAGATTGACAATTTTTCTTTTAGATAAAATGATTTTCACAGCTGTAATTACTTTACTACAGGGTTATCTCCCCTATTATAGAACAAAAAAATGGGAAAATGTCAGATTCTAGGGGACAATAAGGTACAACTTAGATCTGTAATAATGTGCATTTTTATCTTCTTGACCTATAGATAGATGCTTCATCAGACCCTACTGCAAATCCTGAAACCTGGACTGTTGTCTCAATTTCCAAATTAAAAGAAAAAAGAACTAACTATACATACTAAGATTGTTCATTTATTCTAAATAGACTTTTCACATTAACTTAACTCTATAGAATTACTTTATATGGAAAGGATTACATGATCAAATCCTTTCTATTGGTAAAGAATGAGTTTTTATCTATTACTCTTTAAAAACCATGGTCATGAGAATAAACTTCAAGCAATCTTTGCTCAAAATACACTTTCTTAGTGTAGTCTGAAAATCGAGTAACACAGTTTTCACCCTAGTATTGAGAAATTTCATTTCAAATTCACTAAAATCTTGCTTCATTCCTTAATGCAATTTGTAAGCATTAAAAGAACTACTTAAATGTGACTTGAAATGTGAAAACTTTAGGTGGCTCTTATATGGCACCAAACTAAATGGCAAAGACATAAAAAGCAATTTTGGAGCAGATAAATGGTTTTCTAGGTCAGTATTATACCGATCAAGACTACATGACTTAGTGTTCCCATCTCCAAAGTCATGAGCTTGCAGTGTCTGAGCACAGCTTGTAGTGTTTACGGTCCATCATTTCGCACAAGATCTGTTTTTTCTTTGACATGAACTAAAAGTCCCTCAGTGACAAAGCAGTCCCTGCTGCCAGCCAAACTGTAACGAGTATGAAAGCGTAGACCAAAGGGGCAGTGTCAAAAACCACTTTGCCTGAGGAAGAGAGAGGTAAGTGCCAGAAAGTCTGAATTGTAGGAAAGGAAATTGAGGAGAGTAAATGAAAATGCAGAACTTAAGAGAAGAGCAAGGTTTGGAAATGAGAGATAATGGAACCAAGTATAATTCATTTTAGATGAAAGGAAAGGAGAATTAATCAAGAGATTCTGAGGTACAGGAGTGAAATGCTGACAAAACCCAGGCTATTGAGCCTTGATATTTCAATGAAATGGGATGTGCTAAGAACGTAGGGATGCATGAATGGAAGAAATTAGGAACAACCATATTAGAGAATGGAACAGGGAGTGCATGAGGGATGAGGAAAATGATGGTAACAACTTTTCTTTACTGAGCATCAATATGGAGCCATCTATACATGCCAGGCACTGCATGTATGTGTGTGTGTGCATGCATGCACACATACATACACATGTATGTTCTTGTTTTGATATTCTCATAACAGTTCTGAGAAGTGTCATTATTCCTATTTTATAGACAGAAAAACTGAGGATCATAGAGTGCCTTGTAAAAAGATAAAGAGCTAACGTGGTAAAGACAGGATCCACACAGATCCACTGAGTGCCAATACTTGCTCCCTTTTCTGCCTATTGAGATAGGTTTGTTATATCACATTATGAGAAATGGCAAACCCTTGGATATATTGTTAATCTTATAAAACAAAACATAAATATATATCCAAATATCAACTTGTTTGACAAGGTTTAACAGAATTGTCTCCTGAGAGTTTACAGGAACAAAAGGTGAAATGGCATTTAATGAATACCTACTCTGCTATATAGATCTATAAATAACTCATAATTTTTAAGCAAAAAATAAGTCTTCTAGAGAAAAACTCTAATTCAAACCTAAGTATGTCTCAAGCTAGTTCACCATCTCCAAATGCATATCTAAATATTTACCACTTAGTACAATCTGTGCCTACTCTCTTCACCTAAGACTAGGGTTTTGACTTGAACGTAAGTAAAACACATTTCTCACCAAAACCTGAGGTTGTCAGTCAGACATTTCTATTGTTGCAAATGGTCTTGCAGTAAATTTCTTCATTGCAGCTTAATAATATAATTCTGTTTTTTTTTTTTTAATGACTTGTTACGGGATGGACATGCACGTGGTATTTAAGGTCAACAGTTCAAAATGGTTCCTCTTGTAATGGCCATTACAGGCCTATACAGTCCCTTTCTAATAGCCCCAGTACAACACTGTATATACAACCAATTCTAAATACTAGTCCTGACAAATTATCCCCCAGGTAGGTTGCAGAGTATAGGTTCTACAAGAAGAAAAGTCACTAGGGTAGAAATGAGAAATGGTGCTAGCAGGTCATATAGCTGAATTCATATGAGAGTTAAGAGTCAGACTTTTATCTTACTAAGGAACTTCCCAAGAGAATCTGAAGCACTGCTTTCAATGGCTAGGCACAAAAGTCAGACATCAGTTCTGTTTATATTCTGTCTATAACTGGTCACCATCTTTCAAAGTATTTTCTTATAAGACTATTACTCATAAGGCCAAATTTGTTAAGGCCAAAAAGGGCCTTCAAAACTGATGACCATTAAATAGCAAATTTTGCCAGGAGCCAAGGTGTGGCTGTGTGGTATGAATCCTTTGTGTATGCTGTTAGCTTCCCAAAGGCCAAGAATCAATGCCCAAGGCATTCATACTGTGACCTCAATTCACCTGAGGTTAGATGTCAACTCAAGGCATCTTCTAAAGAACTGAGAGCTGACACAAACCTAGAAAATCCAGGCAATTCTTCTTTTGTAACTAATTATTCTGCTCACTTGAGATATGATATATACTCTAATAAAAGTCAAAGGAGAGCTTTAATTATAATAAAACAAATATGCACACTTAAAAGGTTTGAGTTTTCTACATTAAAACCTACTAGCAAAGTATATAAAGCAAGAGTAATATGAATATGGTCCTTAAGCAGCAAACATTTGAGACTGGGGAAATCAATCACATTCTTGCTATTCTTTTTGGAAGGAAGGAGGATTTGTATTTATTTACAGGTATTTTCAGTGTTGTAGAAGAAAATGCTCAAATATTACTCATTTGTAGTTAAATACCATCAGTTGATTCTAGAATCATCTAGCATTTTGTAAAACAGTATCCTATTGTCAAAGACTTCCTCATTGATATATCCTACTACAGAACTGCATACAGTAGTCACTCAACTAGTAACTGTTAAGTGAATTTTAAAAAGCCTGAACAAAATAAAAATAAGACTCTGAGGAAAAATTTCAATCATGTCAAAAATAATTGAAATTATGTCTGTCTGTGAGGCAGGGGTCAGTGAATGACAGTTAAAGATTAAAAATTTGCCTAAGGAATTTAAGTCACTTATAATGCTAGTTAAGAAACTGCAGTTAACTGAGATGACATTAAATAATATGTAAATAGAAACATAATCAGTACTGTTTCATTGCAGTCTGTCTACCTACCTATCTATCTGAAGTGCTAGAGCTTTGTACTTCTTTCCTTTCTCGAAGCCTAGCTCCTTTGTAAAATTTAATTTCTACTCAACACTTTTCTGAATTCTCTAAATCCTTGTTCCATTGGGAATTAGATTCCCTAAATAGTCAGCATTTCCATAGATATTAACTAGGAAAAAATCCCATACTCCCGTTATTCACATTCCTTGATGTAACTAATACCTATTCACACTTATAATCTCAACTCAGAGGTAATATCTCCTGGGAAGCTTTCCTCTTTTGCTGTTCACTATTTTATTCTTTGAACTTAGCACATAGTTGGGCACATATCCTTTCAATGAGTAACTAAATTGTACAGAGTCTATCTCAATCAAGCCTATTGTGACAGCTTAGCTGGTGTCTCGCACTTGCCCTTGGATCTTTCAATCCACCTTACAAAATGTTGTTATAGTGTTCTATAATTCTGGAACTCAAAACCAATCATCTGTCTTTCAGCCTATCGATGGTTGATGGATGGATAAAACAGAAGTTGAGACTCTGTTAAATAGCACACAAGGGCATGTGCAACAAAACATCTAGGGATTTCTCCAGTTTTATTTTCATCACTCTCTCCCAGTTCCTGAAAGAATTCTCCCTCTCAAAATGTATATAAATCTCCCCAAATCAAGAGGAAATTTTAAGCCTCAGTGTTTCTCCCATTTTTTTTTCTTTCTCATGGGCTATTCTCTTCACATCTACTTTTATGTATCTAGATTTCACTCAAGCAATACCTTTTATGAGATATTTCCTGTTCCCAGTCCACATTTTCCCCTGTGTTCCCCCTGTATCTTATGCATACCTCTGTAGTAATAGCTACGACACTTTAATATATTCTTTCATTTACATCTGTGTCCCCCTGTATGTTCTCGATAATTTTTAGATGAATGAATAATATGTTAATGGGACATTTGGTGTTTTTTAAAAGCTATGTAAAATAATGTGTTAATATCTTACACCTAAAAATAGCAAAAAAATCTGTAACATTGGATAAATTGCAAAGAAAGGTCAGTAATTCCTTTAACTTTTACATTAACTCAGCAAGTATCTTTTATATACAAGTATAACTTAGACCTATTCACAGAAAAAAGATTTTTTTAAACATCGTTCAGATAAATAACACTCAAAATATTCACATATCCTAAGTATTACGTTCATTGCTAACATTTAAATAATCTCAGAAACAAAATATTGATGTCCTAATATGTAAGTAGGAATGAGTACAGATTTAGTCCTCCTTAGTAATCAACATGATCACTATGAGAAATATATGAGATTTTTCTTAAACCCTAAGATTTAAGGGCCACCTTCAAATTACCCTTCTCTTGTTTTTTGAGGCCATTCCAATAGGCGAAGTTTATTTAAATGAATGTCTTTAAACACCACAATCTGTGCTTAAGAACCGATCATGTAAAATGAGAGAAGGCACCCTTGAATATATCAGCTGAAACAGAAGATGGCCACACAGCACAACACCAAGCCTACCTTTCTGCATCAGAGGCAGTGCCTTTCCTAGTCTGTTTTTGGATGCTAGATCTTTCAGACTTTCTGGAGTGCCTGTGGAATGAAATGTTAAAGAAATACAAAATATATGATGAATAGAGCTACAATAATATCATACAATGATAAAAGCAACAGGCATGAAAATGACAATTATCTTCTTTAAATGGTTTTGTCAGTCAATGCTTTTTAAAATAAAAACAAATGATAATAAATAAAAATAAAAATCAGAGTTGGTGCTGGGTGGAAGACACAAGTTGCCCAACAGGAGACACAAGAAGCTCCATTAGTCCAGACAGGGTTGTTTGCAGTAAGGACTTAGTATGGGCCCCTGCTGAGCAACTTTGCCTCTCCTAATGAGTAAATAAACCCAGTGGGGAAATGTAGTGATGACAGATGTGATGACAGCAATGGTTTAGGTGCTGAAAGACCACAAAGGGATGATGTGCCCTCTATTTTACAAGTTGAAACATGGTGCTACAAAGATTTTTTTGTTATTCTTCTCTTGCAAAATATGAACTGAAAAAAATACTATAGTGAAATATGCTTCACATCACTTTAAATCAAATATTAAAATTATTTCCAAAGTGATCATAACTATGCTTTTGTGACCACGTAGCATCTTAAAAAGCTAATCACATATCACAAACCAAATAAAGTTCCCAGTTTACTTTATGTTCCAGAAGTAAATATATGTACACTGAACATTTACAACTTGAAATGCATTTTCCCAAAGAAATGTTTATAGAGAGCGTACCTCCCTAAGCAGCAGTTTACATATGCCTATTTGACCTAAAATGTATCTAGCCTACTATATATTTGAAATAAATATAAAATATTGTGGTCAAGAAACTTATTTTAAAAAATTCCAGAGAAACCATAAAAAGTAATTTGCACTTTAATCTTGATAATTATGTATTTTTATCACAATAGTTGAGTCCTTAAACTTATGCTTATTTTTCTTTCCTATTTCTTCCAACAACAAAGAGAAAACTGCCATTACTTATTAATGCCAGATAATCTGAGTGTATCCTATATGTCAAGCCCTGCTCTGAAGCCCACTAGAAACACACGTCAAAGTAAAAAGTCCACCTTCATGGTGTGTATAGACTTCTGGGGCTGTTCATCTCTCCCCATCTCTTTCTCTATTGCCAAAAACTGGGTTCACTGTGTTGTCCTTCCAATTCAGGGTTTCGGCTGTGTGTTCTTCAGCCTTCTGTTACTGTGACATCTCACTTCTGAGAGATGAAGAAAGGGTTTAAGCAGAGGGGGGAACCATTTCTCACTTACCACTTTCCTTTACTATTTGGAAAAGAGGATATATTGAAGGACAGCTCTATGCCAGGCACTGAGGGAGGCACTGACTTATTTAACCCTCACGACTTTCCTTTCAGAAAGTGTCATCTTCATTTCAAAGATGAGGAAATAGACTCAGGACAAGGCTACTCAGCCAGTAAGTAGTAGAGCTAGGATCAGAATGTAAGTATGTCTGGCCCCTAACCTGTTCTGTCATATACTGTCCAGCAAAGAGAAGGGAGGAAGTAGATTCTGATTATGCCCTTGGGGTACACTCTTGCTCCAGAAGGGAAGAAAGCACGAAATAGGGTACAGGCCTAGGAAAGCACTAAGAGATGATCTCTGATGTGAAAGGCATATCTCCGATATTCTTATTTACTTTGTTGATCCTGTGATCAGGAGAGGTTGATAGTAGTGTGTAGAAGACTAGAGAAGTATGTGGCATGTGCCCAAAATCAATGTGAGATGGTTGTTGGGAAGGAAAGCTTGTTCCTAAGGCAAAGGGAAGGGAGGCATATATATAGCAGGAGCTACTGCAGGCCCAGTAGATATCTGAGCTCAAAATAAAAAGAAATATACCATTATGGGAAATTTATGCATTGTTCTAAGAATGCTCAGGGACTGGGAGGACAAGTGTTCCTTTTCTCATATTCAGCAGAAAGCAGAATGAGAGTACAGAGTTTTAGGCCAATTCATGAAACTCATTGCCATAAAGGTTTTCATTCCTTCACTCATTTATTCATTCAACAAATATTTGCTGGACATGTGTATATGCCAGACACTGCTAGTTGTCTGTGAACACATGCCTGTGAACACACACATATACACAGAAGATTTCTGCCTTCAAGTAATTGACATGTTATCTGTAGGAGACAAGCAATAAGCAACAACAACAAAAAGCCCACAAATAAATTACATGGCATATGAGAAGGTGACAAATGCTAACAACAACAAAAAGTCCACTGGGGCAAGCAGGATCAGAAATGTGTGTGAGGGAGGGGCTTGGGGGCAGATGCAGATGGCCATTTTAAGTAAGGTGATCAGGGAAGGAGTCCTTGAATTGGTAACCTAAGATCAGGAAGGAGTTAGACCTGTTATGTATCTAAGGAAAATGTATCCCAGGAAAATGAAACAGCAAGTACAGGGGCCCTAAGGCAAGTTTGTGCCTGGTATGTCCAAGCAAAGTAAGGAGACCAGAAAGAAAATTGTTGGAGAGGGAAGAGTCAGATGGCCAAGTTTGGCCATGAGGGGGGTGGTGGTGAGGGACGTGTAGAATCTGGTAGACTTTTGTACAAACTTTTACCCCTGCACAACAAAAGGGTTATAGCATCTTTCAGAACTTGTCTGCTTTTGTTTCTATCCCTACTAATTTCTATTAATCTTTCTGGACCCCACTGAGATTTTACTTCTGTAAAACTTTCAAGTCTTCCTCTTCTGATCCCTATAATATATCTGTATTCTAGACTGATTATCACAGCAATCCAAAATGATGGTGGTGATGACAACAATGATGATGATACCAATGACATCTAACATTTACTAAGAGTTTGCTGTATGCTGGCATGACTGCTTTACCGGAATTAACTCATCTGATCTCACAATCTAGTGAGGTAGGTACTACTCTTTTATCCTTTTTAAAAATAAAAAGATTGAGGCTTAGAGAGATTAAATAATTTTCTCTAACGCACAAAGTCATTAAATGTGAAAACACGAGGTCAAATGAGACTCCACAATCTCAAAAGCAGTGATCACATTGCGTCTGTGACATAAATGACTCTGGAACACAGTAGTTAAAAGCATGGACACTGGACTCGTACTGTCTGGGTTAAACTGTCTGTTTCTGTCTAGCTGGGTAATTTTAGTCAAGTTACTTAACCAATTTGTGCCTCAGTTTTTTGTTCTTACCTGTGAAGTGGAAATAATACTACCACATCGCAAGTATGCTAACTCTAAATATTTCAACATTACTATTTTTTATTATAGCCTTTGTTTGCAACATTACATAAAACAAGGATTTGTAGTAGTTTTAGCATTACTTAGAACTAGCTAGTGGTAAGTGCTATAAAAGTATTATTTAAACTGATAGTTACATATATTTGTTTCATGAAGGTGAAGAATTTTATTTATCTATAATAGTGCCAAACTCAGTCACTGTTCCGTAACTGGGTGACAAAAATTCATGCAGAGGTTCATACATCTAATTTTTTATATTTTTAACTCACTTGTCAAGAATGACCTTTTTTTTTCTCTCTCTAAATGCTATAGAAACTTGCTTTTATTGAAGATTCATCCTAAGATTTCTACAAAGGACAGGTTTTTATCATTCTTTTAACCATTTAAAAGGATCTTCAAATTGAGTTACCATACACATTAATTGTAGTAATTCAGTATAAAGGAAGAATAGAGAAGAAAGTAGAAAATTCCAATGTCTTTTCCACTCCAAATCCCAAGTTACAACTATGAATACATTGCATATTTTAAACACAGCTTTTCTTAGAATAGAATCTTGCGACATGTGAAATGGGAAAGATAAGAACAATTCACGTACAGTTATGTACTATACTACTGAAACTGCTGATCATATAATCATAAATGGATCATAGTGAAATGAACCACATTCTACCTTACATTACTCTAAGTTCCTCGCAATCAGGAACGGTATCCATCTGAGTTATCACTGTAACGTCAACACCTAGCACATAGTAGCTGCTCATAGGTATTGAATGAATGGTTAAAAAAGTAATAATTTGAGTTTTACTCTGTAACTTGAGAGTCTAAAAAAGTAATTAGGGTTACAAAATTCATTTTATATAAAATCAAATAAATTTAGAAATAAAACTTTTCATGTTTTCTGGGCTTCAGTAAAATACAAAATACCATAAAAATGCCATTTGGTTACTGCCTTATGCATAATGAACTGTCAGTCATTATTATTGGCCCAATATATGCATACAATGATACAACAAGGCAGCATAGACACAAGTGTAGTCTTCAAGGGACACTAGAATTCAGCTAGTCCACCTACAACTACCTAAATTTACAGATGAGGAAATAGAGTCCCATAAGGTTTAAGTGACTAATCCAAGATAACAGAGGCTTTAGTAAGTTGGTGAGGACACCATCATGAGCTCATGTCCTCAGGTTCTCTGCCCATTCTGCCATCCAGTGGCTTGCATGATTTAATGTTTACTGGAGGGACCCCTGGAGAGAAGTGAACAAAAAAGTTACAGTGCTTCTATGATGTCTTAATTATTTTGGGTTTTAACAAGTTTTGTTCTATTAAAAGTTTTTATCATTATTTTACTGTTCACAAAGAATGTTTCTTTGGTTTACACATGCAAGAATCAGAACTATTGAGCTTTCTCTTCACTTCAAAACTTAATACTTGTATGGTTTTGATCCTATAATTCTTAGTTCACAGGGCACAAGTGGAATTCTTTAAAAGTTATCAAACTAAATCCAAATGTAAGGTATGACAATTATTTTATTATTAGAGCAAGAATAACGATCTGAAAAGGATCCAATGTTCCATATCCAGTGTTCTATATCCAATGTTCCTAATTAATCTAATTTCTTGAAGTTCCATTTTTATTATTCTATTAATTTAAATGTGAAGATTCATAAAATGTACTAATGAAGAGAGGTAATGGTTAAAATCTATTTCTGTGCTATTTTCCTTTCCTCTTCAGTAACTAAACTCAATTAGAGCAATTTCCCAAAGACATTGGTAAATACAGCTTTTCTGAAGATATTACAATTCTATTAAAGTCTAATGTTAATAAAAAAAGTAATACTATTAAAGGTATTTTATAATAAAATGAAAATACAGTATGTTCTGTTTGGGAGAAAATGTAACAAAAATCTACCACATAATGTTTTAATTTAATTAGAATTAACACGGATATCATGAGTAAATATCTGTATATTTGCTGGCCAACGATCTACATGGCTTAATGTGGAAGGCAAATCCATCCCGTGACTCAAGATGTGACTCATCTTGTGTCTTCATAAGTTTAGGAAGAAAGTATTGTATGTGAATAGAATCTACTTAAATAAGAAATGTTCACACACAGTGAAGATAGCTGCATGCAGTTAAGATGCATGTACATTTTTTAAGTATTGATAGTTATATATATGACTATAGCCATTAAACGGACTTAAGTATTTTGGTGAATGAGTATATTTCACTCATTCAAATAAAGAACATCTTTGAAAAGCACAGATAACAAAAGATGTTATGAAACAAATAAAAATGGTAAGTAATGTACTGAATTTATGAATGGTTCTACATTAACTCTGTATCACTGTGGTAACTGCCCTGAATTTCGGAAGTAAAAAAAAACAGATGATCTCTTCATTCCAGAAGATTCTCTTAATGAAGAGAGAAGATTCATTCAGTTTGAATCAAAAGAAACCATGTGACACTTTTGGTCAAAGATTCCAACAGGCAAGTAGCTGCTACTAAGTGACAGGTGTGGGAAACTATACAAATAAGATTATTTGCAAAAGAAAAAGAACTTTAGCAACTTAGGAATTAATCTTAAACACAGCGGGATGCTTTACTTGTTCCAATAATTTACTTCTTTCCAATAATTTAAAGTCCTGGAAAATAGGGTCATTTCATCAAATATTTTTAGTATTTATTTAAGTCACACACCTTAAAAAAAATCCTTAAAGATACCATGTATAATGATGCAAAAATATATTTAATCACATATTGGAATTGGTGACTTCAAATTAATAAAGGGTTAAAATACATGTCAAAATGTACCAAAAGGATGTATTGCATTTTCCTGAAAAAGCATTTATACCAAGAATAGTTTAAAGTAGAATTAGTCAATAATAATTATGATTATTTATACTAGTCTTTCACATTTAAGAATTATTGATTCAGCTGTGAGCACTAAACTCAGAACCTTGATGCTTCAGGGGTTTATTAGAACGCATTTGTTTCTAACTTGTAACGCAAAAAAAATTTGATTAGTTTGAAGCCATAAATAGATGCAAATTTTATTAAGATTCATAAACAGAATTATGTATACACAGATTGATAAAAGTTACTTTTTACATATTAAAATGATGCCATTTACTAAGAGGTATTTTGTTATTGGAGTGATTATTTCTTAAATGTGAACATTTTTAGTAATAAAACTGCAAGGAAATTTTCCCTACAATTTTATAGTCAGAACCATTCCTGGGGTTCCAAATCTATGTATTTTCTTTTTATCATTGTTTTAAATATTCTACAACTTCTAGGAAATTTTTCCAGATCTAGACAAACCTACTTCCATGTTAATTACAAATAAATCTATGATATAGCCTGAGATGACATCAAGACTGTTTGAAACTGAAATTAAATTGTGGAGAAAGGATACATTAAAAATTGTGTGTGTGCGTGAATGTGCATACATGCATGTATGTGTACATTTATGCTGTAAGAAATAAAGGGGCAGCTAAATGCTTTCCAACTTACTAGGGAGCTGTCTTAAGCAAAATTTTTTGTATTACTGCTATAATCAAGTAGGACCCTGATACAGGACGTCCAAAGGCTGATTATATAAACTGTGACTGATTTTAGAATACTCTGTTAGTTACCAGTGACCTGGGGCAAAAGTCACCTGATGTCCAAAACATTATGGGCATTCATCATCTCCAGATTTGATGTTCTATTAACTTCATTTGGAAATTGGTAGAAACTTCTGAATAAATAAATAAATCTGATAAGAGGTAAGATGCAAGAGTTAAGTTTGCCAAATGACTGACATGGTTACCTATGAATTTAGCATCTGTTGATTTCGGTATTTCTCTATGGGCACATATTCCTATATTTTAATAAAAGTTTATTGTAAATAACTTTCTGTTCCCTATAGTAACAAGTAATAGTATCTAGCTATTTAAAAAGTATTTCTGTTGGTTGAACATGGATCTTATTTACAAATCATCATAATAAAAAAATGTGTATTCAGAATTACATATTAGTAAAGGTTCCCATAGTAATCTTACCTAAAATGACCATTTCCATTCCTAAAACTACCCGTAAAGTTATATATACAATCTATTAAATCAAGTAACATAATTAATTCATATGTCATTAAGTGACATCTAATTTTCAACTAATTTTCATCTCATGTATATAAGAACTGAAACTATTGTTTGGATATCCATTTTGCTTAATCTATGTCCTGATAAACTTACATTTATATTCATTATAAAGACCATTATATTTAATTGTCCTATACTCAGTACATATGATGAAATCCACTGATTGATTTGTTTGGAATAAATTCAAAGGCTTTCCAGAATTGTGTCTTATAAAAAGAAATTCTAAGTTGCTTGAATGGCCAGAACTTTGCTTTTCTTATACATGCTGTGACGCTAGCCATAAGAATAGTGTGCACAGCAGGGCACAATAAATATCTGTTCAATGAATGAGTAGCAATGGATGTAACCTTTGATTTAATTTATATGATTATTTTGTATCTTTTTTGAGACTACTTTAAATTTATAATAATTTTTAGATTGGATATTTTACTAATTTGTCTACTCTCAGAAATTCTATCCTAGAAACCAGATAAGTAGCAGAAGGAATTAGTTTTAAATTTCAAATACTTTACGTCATATTAAAAGGTAAATTTCTTAAAGATTAAAAGATGATAAAATATTCTTAAAGTCTTTATAAACTACTAGTTTGTGGTCCTTTCCAACATTTGTAAGATGACTTAATTTTTTCTGGGTGACAGGGCTTAGTTTTCTTTCCATTTGAAACCCTGAAGATATTTTGACTATTTACAGATATTGAAAAAAAATTACATCACTCTTAAGTAAGACTGCAATTACTCTGCTATCACCACACATATTGGAAACAAATAAACAAAAGGAACCTCCTGTATATGCTTGCATGACTAGCTGTTCTGTTTTTGAGCTACCAAACATACTTATCTATTTAATATATATTACCAATGTGTTGACTGAATTTCTACCTAAACTAGAAGAAACATATCCTAAATATCCAATAACCTTCTGTGACCAGTCAGAAAAAGATACCTAAAGATAAGGACTATATATGACAAACACCATAAAACAGGAGAACTGGGTTAACTACAACCGAGAAAGGTAACAAAGCATTTCTGACATATCAGCATGAAGTAGATTCAAAGCACTGATGCTATTTTTAAAAACCTACCTTGTAGACTGGCTCTAGCCCTTGGCAGTATTTGGTTTAAAAACACAATATTCATACGATTTATAAGAACCCATTATTCTACTTTCAATCAGATGTTTTTAATGTACCTCCAAACCTAAAATTATTATTAACAAATTTATGTAGTAAAAAAACAACTGAGATTAAACCACCAACCGATATAACAAAGAAAAGTCTGTCACAGATTTTAATAAATTTTAAAGCACCTGAAAATTTTTATTTATTCATGAATGTTTAAACAAAAACAATTATTTAAGTGTGTTTCTAGAAAATCAAAACACTGAAACAAATGCCCATTTAAAACAGAACTCTTCTGCTAGATCTGGCTTAGTTTGTCTAAACTATAGCATTTGCATGCCACTCTCATTTCAGGAAACACTCTGAGGTGTGTTATTAGAGGTGGATATGCAAAATATGTGGTTCTGGCTCCTGAAAGGAAGCATATCACAACCCACATTTCTTGGTCATCCTTCACTTGGTGGCCTAGAAGCCTGTTGAAGCCACTTGTCTGTGAGGAGGAGTTGGCTAGTACCTGTCATTCTCCGGAGATGCATGCTGGATTTGAATCCTGGGGCTAGGAGGTCGTCTCCTATCTAGGGAGGGGGACCATTTACCCCTGTTTGCCCAATGAACAAGACAGGAAAAAAACAGGACATTTAGTAACTTCTAACATAAAAGACTATATGGAACAACAGGACTGGAAAAGCACCGCAAAAAGGCAAAGGGTAGCTTCTTTGCTCCACAATTTACTCTTGATTTTGATAAGCCTTGGAAAGATAAATTATAATGTTGTAAGGAAATAAATCTTGTTACCCTATAAGTGAACAGAGAAACAATTTACTTGGGAAGATGTTTGAAATCGATTATGTGTAATTGTTTTCTTTTAAACCGTGCTTGTGTGTGTATACATATCTGCACACACACATATATATAACTTTAAGTGAAAAAGATGCACCCTTAAGAATTTGGCTTATGTTTGAATAAAATAGGTTTAATAAGCTACCAATACTTAGTTGATACCAGGTGTTGAAATTACTGGATAAAGTGGCAAAGATGAGGTGTGTGAATTTAATACAAAGGAGAAACACAGTTTAGGTGAAAGAAAGAAAAATGCTCTTCAGTGTGGAAACAATGACATTAAGAAATAATTCATAGGAATGCTAACCAGTGAAATCTTAACAAATTTTCTTGGGGGAAACCGTAGCACTAATTACTGAAATTTAAAAATTGTGAGTAAAAAACACTGAGGGATAAAAGTGGGAAATATTACTTGTAAAAAATTTCTGCAAATCTTTATTTGCAAAAGTATCTCCCAATAGATTAAACAGTGGTTTTTTTATTTCTGTATTTACAATAATATTTTTTGTGAATAACAGTTAAATGAAAGTCTGAATCTTGGTTTATTCTTTGTTAAACTATTTTGAGATTCTGTCTGTGTATAACCACAAATTACAAACACCTAGTTGAAAACTGAAAAGAGGCAATAAGGGACAGAGCAGGCCAGATTTGGAAATTTTTACATATTAGATATGAGCATTTTAAACAGGATAATTTCTGTTAACACTGGCTTCCTTTTATTCAACAAGGGATAACTGAATGATCTTTAAGGACTCATCTAGATATAAGATTTTATAATTATTCAAAGTAGACTGGTCCTGTTGGTTGTTTGGTTTTTTTTAATCTGTATTTTTTGCCTTTTCACTTGGCTTATTGGATTTAGTTGATAATCTAGACAAAAACAGCAAAGGGCTGTCAACATGTGACCAGGATATCTGAGACCAGCAGATACTCGATTCTGAAAGCCCTTTGGAAGCCTGCTTCATCAATCAGCCTTAGATAAACTTGTCATGATTCAAGCAGGGCTTTGAGGAAGGTGTGAGGCAAATAAAGATATTCAATAGCAGAATTTAGGCAGAGAAGAAAATTGTGTGACATGTACTCTTAAATGTGTTACATGTTTGTGAAATTAAAAATACTTTGCATTAATTTGAAATTATTTAATAATTTTAGATTATTGAGATAGTTGGTCAACCCAGTCCAAAAGCTTTAAAATATATTTCACTTTACTGGCTTCTGTTCTGAAGAACAATAACGAAAAAATATTTCTAAAATAATTGAAATCACAACCACCCTGTCTTCTACATGAAGCTGGATTCAGTCATGTTAAAACTTGAGGTGCTGAAAGTTTTACAGGATTTGGAAACACAAAAACATGGCTAATGTGTTTTTCTGTAAAGTGATAAGTAATGTTAACTTGACAGGATCATGAGTAACCCTGCTTCTTGAGGCAAAATTCCAGTCCTTGTGTTTATTTAAACAAAAAAGTAAAGAAAAATGCTGTAATTATGAAACATGCAGTGAAAAGCTATGAAGGAGAAAGGTGTACATTTGGAAACAAGCAATTGTGAATGCAAGCTATGAAAAGGTAATTCTTGACAAAATATTTAGCATAATACATGGATTATCTGTACATTCAAAGTCCTTCTGAATATGCTGATATATGGTACCAATATAATAAAATCCATTTGCTTTCCCACCATATATTTAATACGGGAGCAAGACCAACTTATGCTCAATTTTTGTCCAAAGACTAGATATTAGGTAAGTTTTAACAGAACCCATATTTGTGAGTTTCAGATATACTAGGATATTTTACATGCTTTTAAATTGTGTGCAACTTCTTTCTCTCCTATTACAAAGAATAAAAGGTCAAAATTTGAATCTTTATCCCCTTGTTATTTTGCTAAAACACAGGGTTCAACTTCCATTTTCATCTTGGAAGGTAGCACGGTGCAGCTGTTAATCATGAAGCTCCTTTTCTTGATTTCTCTTTCCAAACTAGCTTGCCTATAAGTTACACTGGTTAGTTACAGCATTTGCACTTTAACATCAGGTATCCTAAATTCATTAATTCAGGAATGTCTATATGTTGGAGCTCATCCCTTTCACTGTGATCACAGTAGAAGAAAGGTCACTCTGATGGTTAAGGGATGGAATTAACAGGCTGTGAGCTCCTTGCATAAGGAATTGTAGTGTTTTTTGGTTGAGTTTTGACAGTTATATAAACTATGCATTGCACTGAATGAGTAGCTTATATTTGCAAATATCCAAGTAGATAGTAAGTTAATACAGGTAAGAAATAGTGAGAACCTTAAGTAACAGATTACCAGTGGTGAGGGGACCTGCTGATAAGATATAAAGGAATTAGAATTGACAGGTCTCGATATGCAAATAAATGGTTCTTTCATCATGTCTTTTTCCCCCAGCAATAATACACTATAAAACAAATACGCATGTGTTTAAATGTGCAACTAATATTTATGCTTTCGTATGTACACATCCTTCAATGGTGCATCTCTCTTGGCAGAACATGGAAAAGCAGCTTAATTATCTGAAAGAGAAATTATATGGAAATGTAAACCATTCACTCCATAAATAGCAAAAGAAATATCTGTGAGTTGGGGTGCCTGGGTGGCCCAGTCGGTTAGGTGTCTGACTTAGGCTCAGGTTATGATCTCGCAGTTCATGAGTTCAAGCTCTGCACTGGGCTCTGTGCTGACAGCTCAGAGCCTGGAGTCTGCTTCGGATTCTGTGTCTCCCTCTCTCTCTGCCCCTTCCCCACTCACTCTCTGTCTCTCTCTCTCTCTCAACAATAAACATTAAAATTTTTTTTTTTAATCTGTGAATTACTGTAATATTAGAACCTAAATCTGAACAAATGAGACAACTGATTATATAGTATTTTTATATTCTAATCCCACTATTTATTTTAGTCCTTTGAAAAATGTGTGATGGGGTATACCTGGTGGGCTCAGTCGGAAGAGCATGTGACTCTTCCTGTCAGGATTGTGTGTTTGAGCCCCACATTGGGTGTAGAGATTGCTTAAAAAGAAAATATTTAAAACAAGGGCTGATGGCTATTAAGGAGGGCACTTCTGATGAACACTGCGTGTTATATGTAAATGAGGAATCACTTAATTCTACTCCTGAAATTAATGTTACATTATATGTTACCTAACTGGAATTTATAAATAAAAACTTGAAACAAAAATACATAAAAAGAAAAAAAAACCCTCATTTTTCCCAATATTGTTTTAAAGTAAAATTAATATATGTACTTATACTGTTATTTTTTTAAATTTTAATTCAATTCCAGTTTATTTATTTTAATTCAAATTACAGTTGTTAAGTTTTAGGTAGGTACCTCCTTTCCCTTATTCCTCATGTTTTCCATGTAGAGGGAAATTTATTCAAGCAAGCTCCTGGTCTCTTTCTACCCTTCGCCTCAGGCTACCCCAAGAAAGGAGGACTGGCTTATAAGATCAGTGACTATGTTAAAGGACCAGGCACAGGTAACTTAGTCCTTTCTGGATGACTCCTTCCAAATCAAGCTACCTACAAATGGTAAATGCTACAGGACATAAACCTACAAAGCAGCTGTTAAGATGTGAGGCCTGGGCCTGAACCTGTCCTGAGGTTCTGTGAATCTGGCTGATTCTAGGGTGAGTTAGTTATTAAGCTTATAGACCTAAAGTCACAGTTTCTAAACTTGTTCACTGTATTTATGGTGATAATTAGATCTCCCTTCTTCTAGTTCTTGGGTCTAGCTCACAATTAGACCCAAATTTGGGAGCAGAAAATAGGGTGTATTTTTTAAGTTCCCCAGATCTCCAAATCGAGCATTTACTAAGTAAAAAATAATAATGCTATCACAAGAGATGGCAAGGACAAATAAGATATGATTCCTGTCCTCCAGGTATACAATATAGCAAAAGAAATAAATACCCTATTAAGTAAAATATAACGTGTTTTAATAGAAATATGTAGTATCATGTGGGCCCAGAAAGTAAATAATTCTGACAAAAAAGAAGGGGGGGTAGTATAAATGGGTTTTATAAAAGCTATGGTTATTAGACCTAAATTTTTGAAGAATGAGTAAAAATTTTAAGCAGACAACAAAGGAAAAATGGCATTTTAATTTTAATGGATAGAAAACTTAGACAAGAAGGAATAAATACTACTAATAAAGCTCATGAAAAAATCAATTGGGCAAGAGTGACAAGGGAAGGGCTAGAATATAATTCAATATAATCAAGGTAAGGGACCTGTTTGGGAGATTCTGAAAAGAGAATTGATAGGATTTACTGATTCACTGAATGTGAAGGAGCAGGAAAACTGTTTCCAGCTAATGTGCTTTATTATATGTCAAAGCCATCCTAATAAGAGGAAAATTTAGAAAGAGAAAGTATTTTGCTATAAAAGGATGTAAGGGGAGCAGTACCTGAGTGACTTAGTTGGTTAAGCATCCGACTCTTGGTTTGAGTTCAGGTGGGCTCTGTGCTGAAAGTACAGAGCCTGCTTGCAATTCTCCCTCCCTCCCTCCCTCTCTCTCTCTCTCTCGCTCTCTCGCTCTCTGCCCCTCTCCCACTTGTGCTCTGTTTCTCTCAAAATAAATAAGTAAATAAACTTAAATTAAAAAAAAAGAAAGGATGTAAGAGGAGATAATGAATTTAAATTAGACATTTTGATGTACACAAATAGCAACTTTTAAAAATTTAGACCTAGCACTCAAGGGAAAGTTCTGGCCTGGTCAATTACAGTAGAGTGTTGTCTTCATAGGTATTAATTAGAATGGAAGTTTTTGATAGAAGTATAATTTCAGGGACAAAACAAAAATGAAGATGGAGCCAGGAGAACACCTATCCATGTGGGGTGAGATAGGAAGAGAAGCCTGCAAGAAGAGGCTGGGTCATAACCAAGGCCTAAGAAAGAAAATCTGTAGAAGGTACTAAATACAAGAGAGGTTGAAGTGACTGGGTGGTTAATGCAAAATGTTGCAAGACACTGTTGGACAATTAGGGAGCCACTGTAGTTCATAGAGGAATTTCAGCATAGTGGTAGAGCCACGGTAAGGGGTAGAAGTCAGACTGCAGATTTACTAGGAGGTTAAAAAATGGAGGCAGTAAGTATAGACTACCATTTCATGAGCCTTCAGTAAGGCTGTGATTTCTGTGAACAGTCAAGGAAGAAGACAAAACATCCCAGGAAAGCAACTGTTCTCCAGTAGCTCTAACAATAAATGCTTCTGAACATTTCAGTAATAATTTGTTTTAAAATCTGGGAAAGAAAAGGTTAATGGCAGGCCTATAACTTACTCGTTCCCAAACAGGGATCAAGGGGAATGAATGACCTCAACAGACCCCGAATAAAGATGAAGGAAAAGTGAAACAACCTTAACTAAACTTCCTTGTAAATATTCAATGGTATTTGCTAATGAAAAGATAAAGGAGAGTCCTCTATTAGACATCTTTAGTAGGAAATAATTAGTCTTTCTAGACCTTTTATTGCAAATAAACCCAAATTTTCTTAAGCATGACTAGAATGAGCAACGGGGTAATCCATAATTATTTTTGTTATTAGTGTAATCAACAGAATATATAATGAAGACACTCAAAAACTGAAATGGCTACCTTTGCAAACAGTGCTTCTACATGCATTATTCAGCCTGGGCCAAACCATCCTAATGAAGGAGACAAAATGGACTCCTTCAAGAAAAGAATAGGTCACTAGTGCCTGGTGCTCCTTTATCTTTGAATCATTAGTGAACTCTGGTGTTGGACACTGAGTCTGCTTTGACAGTTTCATTCTTTGCACTGACACAATACTTCATTTGTTTGAAAAGTGAGTGAAAATTCTTCAGAAAAGGGCACTGAGTTGGTATAACAACATACAAACATTCATCAAAATGGTTTAGAATCAGCAAGTTGGTTAGTTCACGAGGCTGTGGGCTGTGGAAATATGTTACTATCTTAAGTATATGAAATTATGTTTAAAATTTTTCTTTAACATTTTATCTACTATGTATAAATTAGGTATTAACATAAGAAGCTCTCTGCTCAATCAGAGAAATTAATAACCTGGAAAGCCCTCTAAACCTCTCCATTCCTACTCTCTGCACATCCTGTCTAGGGACTTTAGCTACAGTGGAGAACAAAGTCACCACTGTTGATACTATGATGTTCTGCCTCAAAGCTGCTTATAGGCGTGTGCACAAAAGGGCATCTGAAGTCCCTATCCTCCAAACCAGTAAGAATCTACAGCTTCTGTAATTTTCTTGATGAAACCTATCTCATTTATTTTCTTCTTGGCAATAAAGTTGACCACAATAAATTAAAGATCAATGAGAATACCAATTCCTGCCTGTCTCATTTTTTAATGGAAAATTTCTTTGTATTAAATATATAGTGAATATATGGGGCGCCTGGGTGGCTTGGTCGGTTAAGCATCTGACTTCGGCTCAGGTCATGACCTCACGGTCCGTGAGTTCAAGCCCCGCGTCAGGCTCTGTGCTGACAGCTCAGAGCCTGAAGCCTGTTTCAGATTCTGTGTCTCCCTCTCTCTCTGCCCCTCCCCTGTTCATGCTCTGTCTCTGTCTGTCTCAAAAATAAATAAACATTAAAAAAAAATATATATATATAGTGAATATAGATTTCAATCATACTTTTCTTCTATCAAAAGTAAGTACATTCACTTAGACCTTAGACTATTGTGACCGGTACAATAACTTGGCCAGAATATTTGTCTACAAGCTGATCTATTTTAAGGGTATTATCTGAGAGGTTACATATACCAACACATGGATTTGTGAACCCTATGGCTTTAGTGTAACAAGGGAACATATGCTAGATAGGCTTCAGCATAAGGATAAACCTGTGGTATCCAATACAGTAGCCACAACCCACCAGTGTCTACTAAGCACTATGAAAACAGACATGCAAAATATCTACACTTTTTAATAGACTATATGTCATAATGATATGTCAGATATCATTGTCAGATATATACTGGGTTAAAGTATTACATTTAATTTCATCTTTTTAATATGGTAACCAGAAAATTAAAAATTATAAATGTGGCTTGTGTTATACTTCTATTAGCTAGCACCTATATAAAGATACTAAAAATGTTACGGTGTTGTTGTAGTCAGAGTATTCTACTGACTTGAACAATTCTGTCTTGTTTTAATACCAAACAGAACATATAAGGAAATAAAAAATAAGTAAAAAATATAAAAAGATTTTTCTGGCTACTCTTGTATTTACTTTTTTCTTGGGGAGAGGAATAATATATAACAAAAGAGGAAAAATAGAACAATTTCAGCTGTGATTTTAGAAGAGCCTATAGCCATTTCAACTAAAATTTCTACTACAAATATAAAAAATATACAACATACATAAGTTAGATTCTACGTTTTCTATTACAAAATAGAAAAATACAAAAGAATTAAAAACAAAAAGTAAACTTCTCAGTAGAATGTTATGACAACAGTAAAAAAAGGGTGTGTATATCTGTACCGATTATTCAAGTCCAGAAATAAACAGCTCATAAACAAATAAACAGATTTAGTCTAGAAAGATTGCTAAAGAAAAGCTTTAAGCAGCCTCTAAAGAAGAGAAGTGGGTTACACATTAGCATCACTAAACATTTTTTCTTCAGGGTTTGTAAAGAGGGAGTAAACAAATCTCCAGTGACTGACTTCTAACTGAAAAGAAAAAACAATTACATCCAAGACTATCAATGATAACCAAGTTTACTGAGATAGAAAGTTCCACTACAATGGAAAAATTAGCTGCTCAAAATTAGGAGACATTGTAATACAAAAACATTGAATACATTCGAACTAAAATCAGAATTATTTATTAATCAATTAAAAGTGTTAAGCAAAACTGTGCGTGTATGTATAATGTGCATTTATTTTGTAAGGCATCATAAGATCTAAGATAGACATAACATTTTTTGTTGTCAAAATGTAACTTACTGCAAAATGTGATCTATATCAAAGAGTAGGTTGACTAAACAGCGAATATAAATTCACATGGGAAGTTTTCTACCTAAATGAAATTCTTACTTTAAGTTTGGGAACTGCTGAAACCTACAAATACTATTTATCATCGGAACTAATAGGAAAGTGATCCTCCCCTTCAGATAACTCACTGAACCTTATCACATTATCAGCATACTGAAGGCTCCCTGAGTAGTGTGTAAATAAAACCACTGAACAGGAACAGAAGGGAAAAAGCAGCAGCCAGAAGCAGTTACAAATTACATCACACCATTTGCAACAACATTCATGGAAATATGTGTATGTGTGCCCTCGGGCTGACCCACATACACATATCTCTAGGTAGACGTGTATCATAAGGGGAGGGGGGAATGGAGACAGCAAAGTGAACATGAATGAATAAACCTGTGAGACTCACATGAAACAAAACAAAGTGATTAAAAAAAACCACTAGTACAAATGACAGGGAATTAAGAAAGTCTTTATTTTATACCTTTCTCGTTCTGGTGAATGCAAACTAGTATCTGGTCTCAAGCAGTTGGTACTAGCACTCCTAGCCCTGTCAAGGGAGGGCTGCAGTTCACTAGTGCCAGTGCATTGCATCCAGTGGTAGAAGAGAAAGACAAAGAAAACAAAGAAAGGAAGACCATGTTAGAGAGTAAAGCATAAAATAATGTCCCCTTTACATAAAATGTAGAATCACTGTGATTCAGTTCATAAGGGTGTGAGAGAGCTGACAGGATGGCAGTGCAAAATTTTGTTTAGAAAATGAAACTAAACAAAGATTATGCTTGATTTGGGTTGCATAATTTTTTTAAAAGGGTCTCAGACTGAAAAAAAAAATGAGACTAAGATCACACCTTCTTATGAAAAAACTGGGATACAAAAAGCACTAAAACAAAATGCCTAAAACTTCATTACCAAGAACAGATGCCACACCAAAACAAAATGAAGGACATCAGAGAAGAAAAAATTTACAACTCAACTATTTTGGGTCACAACACTAGACAAGGGAAGTGGAAGGCATGACTTCCAAATGTTCTTACCTAACCAATATTTCATCAGTAAATCTCAATACTCTTGTGTTAAAGCATTCATGATGAAGGGGAAAGTCCTGTCTAGTCACTGACTTGGTTTTGGTATGTGCAGGCAGAATTGAGCTTCACAAATCAAAATTATCCAAAAATAAAATAATATAAAATTAATTATCATAATTAAAATCAACAAACAAAATAACATAAATGACAACTAGAATTCTGATATTTGAGTAATTAGATTTCATTTAGAGAGATAATCTAGAATAAGTTTTATAATTAATTAAAGTTATTTTTAGATATCATTTAATGTTTCTCTGCATATAATTACTCTCAAGAAGAAATGGTAGTGCTTTATTAGAATTTAAATTTGTTATTTTTAGTAGGCAAGGGATTCAGGATTAGTTTACAACTGGGACTCACTGTCATGACTCTTACCTGTAAATATTCCAGTGAGAACCGTTCTCTAATAAAGGCATCTTAGGCGGTAATGTTTTATAGTGCCTAACAAAATATCTGGAACGTGGCCACACAAACACGCAGAAAACAGAAAAATATACAGGAAGCAAATTTTACTAAGACACACAAAAAATAGGAGGCCTATAAAGCTAAAATCAAAGACGCATCTTTTTTTTCCCCCAGAATAACCACAATAATTATTTGAAGGTAGAAGAATCATTAAAATATGGAATCATAGACATTGTTTTCATAATTAAGAGAAAGACTCAAAATTATAATTGCCTTAATTTGAAAAATATCTGCTAACAAACTTCTATGAGTTAATCAATATTTAAATGTACTCTTTAATCCTTGATTTAATTTTATGCCTGCTTCTATGGAAGTAAACAACTCATACCTAAACGTACTAACCAAATAATTTATGTAATTTGGGAATTAAAATATGACTGAGAGAGTTAACATTCTAGTAATTACGCTGACCAGCATGGCAGGGAGAAAGCTGATCACTGCATCAGACTGCAGTAAGAGAAGGCACCACCAACACATCAAGTGGCTGCAATGGAGGAAATCCTTCCCATTTATCGGCTTCTGAATTCAAATCCAACCACAGGTAAAATTTATTACTGGAAATTAAATGGGATGGGCAATAGATGCAAACGGGAATATGGATTTTGATTTCACAGAAAATGGCAGCAAAAAGCCCAAGTTTATCTGAGTTCTTTTAAGAACTATGAGGGATTCTGGATGGTCTGTACTACACCAAGCACAAACTAGGTCCAGTCAATTAATTTTTTGATGATTTAATAATGTTTCTACAAGTTTAATTGCTGTTATGAAAGTCCCTTGTCTATTTTGGCCTACATTAAAATACAATAAATAGGGAAGGGAATAAACATTTGCTAAGGACATACTAAACATTTAAACACCCCACTGGTTTACTCATATTTATACTAATGGCCAAATGAAAGGAAATCTCTTAAAGCTTCAGTTTAAAAATATATTAGAGTACCATATTTGAATACTAATTGAGGACAAATTTTACTGAAACTAAGGATTTTGCCTGCTTCACAGACAATAGTCTTATTTTCAACTCTTAACCTTCGCAAAATATCTCTAATACCAGTTGCTATATTACTTTTTAAAGCAATTGGTTCAAAAGTGATTATTCAGGAACACTCTAACAAGGATTAGCAAAGAATGTGAAACAGAATGGAAAATAGCATAATATTTATTTATAGTATGAAGTTCTAAATTCCCACCTTGGCTTTACCACTTAATGACGGACAGCTATTGAATTTTCTGTACAACATTACTTTCTTGGGTTGTGTTTTTATGAAAAAATGGTTTAATGGTTAAATAAGTAAATAAATACTTATTATTATAAATATTAAATTATAATAATTATAAGTTATAAACATAATAACTGGATATTATGTATTAATTATAAAAATAAATAGGCAGAAAATGAATTAAACAACATAAGACAGATTTCTTTAGTATATGACTTTAACATACTGTGCATATTAAATCAGTAGGGAGGGACTGTAATTTTCAATGTTTCCAATATCTGTTTGACTCACAAACTCTTTTATTGGCACAGCACCAACTCCTCAGAATCTAATTTTGGAAAAACTAGATTTTCCAAGTTTGGTGGAAAATGTCAATAGACCTGATTTTGAATCCTTGCTCTGTTACTTATAAAATTAAACTTTTTCAGGATCTTTCCTCATCTGTAAAATTAGGATAATAACATTCATATAATATAATTACTGCCAGGGAATTGAGATAAAGTATATTAATGACAATACTATGCTTGGTGGCCAATGAACTTTATTTTCATTGTTTGCTAGAAAGTAGCAAATTCTTAAATTTTATCCTTCAAATTCCAAAGTAAATATGACATTATGTATTTTGAAGATTGTACAAAATAATGAAATTACCAGTATTTCATACTTTTTATATCCTCGTATTTCACCTTTAGAAGTAGATAACATGGGAAAGAAAAAAAAATATATTTAGCTGTTCTGTTTAGACTATTGGTCTAAATTTATTTTGTTTTGTTTTTGTTTTATTGTTTTTACAGTTATAGTCAAATCAACAGAGCTATGAGAAAAAAAGAAAACATTGTTCCTATAACAAACTATTTGTCAGAAAGAACAAGTAATAGTAAGCCTGGGCGGTTGAGCATTATAAAGAATTTGAGAAAATATTTACAACATTTCTCATTTTATATTTTTTCCCTAGTTCACAATCATAACTACTATTTCCTCATTTTTTTCCCCCATGGTGCTACAAGCAAACATGAAAGTAGTTATGAGTAGGCTAATTTTATATATATATAAAGTTGAAATAATTCTTATTAGCATGATCATGTTTGCAATACTGAGCAGAACCATATGTTCCATCTAGACAAAATAAATCCTGCATTTGACTAAGTATTGCATGCAGGTGCTCCAGGTCTAGCTCTTTCCTTCGCCTTGCTACTGTCTTTCTGTTGGCCAAATATATGAAAGAGTCTGTGTGTTGGTTTGTTTCACTGACTTTCTATTTCCTTACTTTCTATTAACTCCAAATTGACAATAAATATTTACAGACTGCATTCTATGAATAATCTGTAAGAGATTTTATGCATTAACTTATTTATTCTGGATGTGAAATCTAAGATGTAATGAGATGACAATAAAGTATCAGGTTCTTAGCTCCAGTTTACAGGAGAATATTCCATCCCCTTTTCTTCTCATCTTTAAAGAAGCATCATATTGTTTGTTACATGCTTTTAGGAGGAAGTCTGTATTGTAACCCTTCTGGACTGGTGGGGGGGGATGGAGGGAGGGAAGGTTTAGAAGTCAAAGGTCAAAGATTCTCATTCTTTATCAAGAAGGAAGCTGATGTTCAGTCGGCAAAAAGTGACTGCTGAAGATTTTATTAAAAGCAAACAATATCTGGGGCACCTGGGTGGCTCAGTCGGTTAAGCATCCAACTTCGGCCCAGGTCATGATCTCACGGTTTGGTTAGTGAGTTTGGGCCGTCAGGCTCTGTGCTGACAGCTCAGAGCCTGCAGCCTACTTCAGATTCTGTATCTTCCCCTCTCTCTCTGCCCTTCCCCTACTTATGCTCACACACGTGCTGTCTCTCTCTCTCTCTCCCCCTCTCTTTCTCCAAAATAAAGAAACATTTAAAGAAAAATAAACAAAAGCAAACAGAATATCAACCATACTAGATTCCAAAAGGAAATTTTAAAAAGGCTAGAACAAACTTATAATCACGAAAACAATAACACTGCCATGCACAGATAAGACCTCTTGTGACTAGACAGGTGTGTGTGTGTTGTTGGGGAGGTTGGGGTGGGGGGGCTGCTCCCTGGTGAGCATTTAGAATTGTAATTGCAAAATTGGCTCCTCAGTTTTAGGAATGTGTAAAACAGTTCCAAAGAGGCTCATGAATCAGTCTCTGGATCCTGAATATACAAACAGGAAAGCAGTCTGCCTGGATTAGAATTGAAATATATTTGGAACCTTTCCACAACCTCCAATAAAACAAAACAAATTTTGAATTAATTTAACATATTTGTCATCATACCATTAAGGGAGAGAAGAAAGAATAGTAGAATGGAAAGAGAGTCATCACACACAGTTACCATTACCAAATCCCTGTATTTACCTGGTAGTATGGAGGCATTCTGCACTTCGTCCTCGTTTTGCTCTGGGCAGCATAAGAAGCTCACTGCACAGACAGGATGGGTGGTGAATGGAACAGATAAATCATGAGGCATTAAATGACATGGGTTATGCCAATGGTATGCCGATGAAAACATGAAAAGGGAAGAAACCAGATTGTCTGCACTAGCATATTTGCTTGAGAGGTTTAAACAAAAAGAAACATGACAGTATTTTAAAAAATTTAAACAATAAAGTACAAACATTATGGTCAAAGTCCTAGCTGTTGCTGATTTGCTATTATATCTCCAAGTGACTTTACAAAATACTAAAACAAAACTAAACTAAACCCTCCCCAAATAAGACATAGAAATCTATTTCCAATTCCAGATACTTGGATATTTTAAAGACCTTTGAAAGGCCTATACACCTGGCATTTCTCATGCTAATTGGAACCCTAAGCATGATAGTCCTCTTGGTTTCTACAGCCACTAAAAACACAATATCACAGATTAGTTTTTTTTTTTTAACCAATCATGAATATACTCAATTAGAATTGTTTTATTTTAAGATTGTACTTTTTCTACACTCAAATTAGTCTCACCTTATTAAATGCCTTGGTCAAGAAGTCCTTTTTTCCAACCTCACCTAACATCATAGTGGCCCCAATGAATATTGACAAAGTGACCCTCACTCAACTCAACTCAGGCTGAGCAGTGTGGAATCCTATTCCTCAGAGTAGTTCTTGTCTCAGTACCCAATATGACTACACTGTTGAAGGTCATGGCATCACTTCCCATGGTAGGATGACAATAAATGGTTAAGAAGCTCTACTGAGTTCTATGTCCTTGACTACACAGGAAAAAGTCAATCATTAAGCACCACTGTATCATTTCCCTACTCCTTCCTGAAAGTTTCTCTACTTTAAAAAGCCAGAAGAGGATATTCAACAAGGTGGGTATCCTAAAACCTTAATTCAGATCCTGAGCTTGTGGTCTAGCATATTATACAGTTATGTGGTTAGTTTGAGAAGTCTATGGGCATGTAGAACAATAGAGTCGTAATGTAGATTTTTAGTAACTGTGTCCAGGAAGTACTTGTTCACATGAAAAAATCCATCTCAATTATTTTGTTTTTTATAGAAATACATTTATGAAAATTAAGTATATAAAAATATTATTACTGAAGTCCTCACAGAAACTCTGCAACATTAACTTTCAGATGACCTGTATCCAAAATTGTTTAATAACATAAAAAACATATTTTTATAATTACATAAATAACATCCCAAAGACTGCATTCCACAAAATATAAAACATTGAAAATTGCTTAGGTAGGCTTCCTTATAGAAGTCAGAACAAGCTACACATTTTAACCTGGCTAAACATAAATTTTGATCTGTAAAAAATGCACACATTATGACAATATAATGTTAGCCAAATACTTCTTAAAGTTGCATTTCTATTGGGATACCCTGAAGAGTTGTTCCTTGAGAGTTAAATTTTGAGTGATTAAATACTTTTACTTTCTAATGTACTATGCCAAGATATTTACCATAAGTTAAAACAGAACAAACAAAAAGTTATAGTGTTGAGATCATAATTTGAACAAATACCTGTCTTGTTCTGATAAATACTGACTATCCACATCTCTGGATCTGTGATCAACTGGACTTCGGGAGGCATCATGGTGTCTAGTTGGAGAACGTGACCTTCTTGTTGGATGAATTTCATCTAAACTCCTAAAATGATTACAAAAATTCATATGCATCAAAGTGTATCATCTTCCCAAATCAGGCCGACAGACTAATGGGGAAGATTTGACAGTAACTGGCAGATAACTGGCATGGCTTAAACAGTGTTGGCATCATAACCAAATACATATTTTACCAATGAGCTAACGGTATTTATTCTCTGAGTGCTCTGCCTGAGCTACATTTCTTCAACCCTCTTTTCACCTCTGTCAAAAAAGGACCACAATTTTCATCTGCATATTTAATTAAAATTTAAGAAGTATGTTTCAATAGAAGATAAAATACGGCACTACATTATTTATGCTTTATATACTTTTCTAAGCATTTAAAGTGCTTCAAAGAGACAATTCTAAATTTCTTAAAAATACATTCTCCCTAGGGGCACCTGGGTGGCTTGGTCAGTTAAGCGTCCGACTTCGGCTCAGGTCATGATCTCACGGTCCGTGAGTTCGAGCCCTGCGTCGGGCTCTGTGCTGACAGCTCAGAGCCTGGAGCCTGTTTCCGATTCTGTGTCTCCCTCTCTCTCTGCCCCTCCCCTGTTCATGCTCTGTCTCTCTCTGTCTCAAAAATAAATAAACGTTAAAAAAAAATTAAAAAAAAAAAAAATAAAATAAATACATTCTCCCTCTTAACCTCTTCCTCTTTGCCATTTCTCTCTACAGGTTATTCACTATGGTACAATTTTTCCTAACAGGAGAGAAAACTAGCAAACAATACAAGATAATTATTCAAAAACTGTGCTTGGGACATAAACTTTTTCGACTCCCTGGAAAAAAAATTTCTTGAGATTCAAGAACAGAATGTAAGATAGGTTGGGTAATGAATAAAAAGACATTTTGCCTACAAATGATTCTGAAGAAAAGAACCTGACTGACCAAGCTGTTATTTCATTTCAGTAACAGTCTTGTGGCAGCTTACATTATATTAAAATTAAAAAGTACTCTCAGAGACACTAAGCCCATCTTAAAACCCACCTCTGTAATGGCACATTTGGTAAACGTGAACGCGGCCTTCCCTGATCATCGCCGCGGTGAGGAGATACTGAACGTGAGCGGTGATGAGTTGTTCTTTGCTGTTCTGGCACAGTTAATGTTGTAGATTTACTTTCTCTAGCACTAGACCTATAACCTACTGGCAAGAGTACACACAAAAAAAATCTGTCAGTATTCTTCTATAACATAAACTTTAATGTGGAAATATCAGATTACATCTAAAGCAGCCACTGACCTACGAAAATAAATGCCATGCAATCAATATTATTAACCTTTCCCTTCAAAACTATTAAGTATACGTACATAGAATGTAACATATACATGCATAAAAACAGGCTACAGATTTGTTCAAAGGTACCATGGAGATACTGAATATGAATATGACAGTTGATGCCTCAGACATTATAATGAGTTGGGATACTATTTTGATTCAAAAAATGAATGAGTTAGTGATTTTTCAGCAACCCAGATCAAGAACTTGACAGGGAACTATAGTTAACAGATAAGTCAATGCTTGGAAATTTGGTGTCTCTTTAAAAGTTATTTGAACTTTTCTTCCACAGGATAAACTATCTTGGCTGGATTTCAGATGGCTTTGCAAATAAGAAAATGAAAATATCATCATATAAATTTTAGTTAACAAAGAAAAGTACTAGATCTTCACTATTACAAATACTGACTGAATTTTGCAAACCACACATAATACTGCAATTTTCAAGTGAAAATAGTGTATGGATGGAGATGACTATGGCAATAATGCAGAGAAGATTAACCCTCCTATAGAAACAATCATCAAATCTACTTCAGACATCTGAACCTATTCCACAAATGCGTCGGTAACATAATTAATATAGTTAACATAACTGCAATTAGAAATAAATTCTAAAATTGATTCTCCCTTGAAGCAAAAAGGTTTATATCATCTTCTGACTTAGTTAAGATAAAATAGCAATCCAATCTCAAATCCACAGTAACAGTTTAAATTTTTTTTTCGCAAGGGTCATTGTTTGCCATTACTGAAAGCAAAATAAAAAATTCTGTGGCCAAAGGAAAATGATTATATTTACAACTATATAAATGTACATGAAACATGAAAACATTATATTTAATTGGACAGCTTGAACTTTTCTTCATTTATTTGCTTCATAACTGCTATATTATTTTAAAATATGCCATGAAACACCATTATTAAAGGCAGACTAAAAATCCCCAACAATTTATTTTTTCTGATTGTACGATCTTTTAACTAAGCTTAAAGTACAAGGAAGGTCTTTCAACATTTTGTAAAGTAAAATTTGACAATATTGAGATCAAAGAAGCTCAACCACTCTGCCATTCTGAAAACATCGGTATAATGACCGAATAACATAACCATAAATTATATAATTTATCATTTCATATACTTAATTTTATAACAAAAATCATAGCAATTAAGCTATTATTTTGTGTTTTGTGTAGGGAAGTTTCTTTGTCATTGTTAAGTTGTATAAACTGCAATATTAAGTCTAGAAAGAAACCAACTAAATTTACATGTAGTGAATTTGTTTCACAGCTCATTATAAAACATTGTGGTTATTTTTAAAGATAATTAATCTAAGGTCCAAATTACATAAACATTTCAAACTACCATTTGTTATCACTTGATAACATTTTTTATTATACAATAATTATGGAAGGTTAAAATTGAATTGGAAGCACCATTTCAAGATTTCAATGAATATTCATGTTATATAAATAAAACTTTCATATTTTATATAATTAATCACTATGAAGTAACAGGGAATTAGACATCTTGCTGTGAGAAGGATATAAATGATTTTTTTCCCTTGGATTCTTTGTATTTACGTAGAAAGTAAGATTTTTTAACTTATCCTAATTTGTATTCACAGTTGTTTTTTTACCTTTTAATTTATTTTATTATTGTTTTAATATAATTTATTGTCAAACTGGCTTCATACAACACCCAGTGCTCGTCCTAACAAATGCCCTCTTCAATCAGTTTTTTGCTTTTCAAGGTCATTTGGTTTTCTCTGTAGAATGTTTATTATTGAGAACACATTCTAGCTTCAGAAAAAGTTGGGAGGACACTGATATTTTATGCTCATTTCAATGTTTTAGTTGACTCAAAGTTTGTTTGTTTTTCACATTATGTATTTGCAATAATGCTCAGAGAAGTTGAGATTACCATGGGGCTCCTGGCTGGTTCAGTCAGTTAAGTGTCTGACTTCGGATCAGGTCATGATCTCACAGCTTGTGGGTTCGAGCCCCACATGGGGCTCTCTGCTGACAGCTCAGAGCCTGGAGCCTGCTTTGGATTCTGTCTTTCTCTCTCTCTCTCTCTCTTTCTCTCTCTCTCTCTCTCTCTCTGCCCCTCCCCCACTCACACTCTGTCTCACTCTCTTTCAAAAAATAAACATAAAAAAAAGAAAAAAGTGAGATCACCATATGTCTTGCCCCATATAAGGGAATTCTGTATATGATTATTTTTATTCTTCTTAAGCAGCTAAAGTCATTTATTTCAAATAACCACAAAATTATGATACAGTTAATAAAAAGTAGCTCTGAATGTCTCAATTTCAGAACCTTAGATTCCCTAAGTGGAGATAGGTAGTAAGTACATCAAACAAGAGCACAGAACTCTGTGGTTCTAGAAAGGCGAACATATTTTTCTAAAAAGAAAATTTAAGGTTCAGCTGTGGTAGGGCATCTATATAAATAAAGGTTTTGGGGGCACCTGGTGGCTCAGTCAGTTAAGTGGCCTATTCTTGATTTTGGCTCAGGTCATGCTGTCAGGTTCATGAGATCGATCCCTGTGTCAGGCTTTGCACTGACAGCACGGAGTCTACTTGGGATTCTCTCTCTTCCTCTCTGCCCCTCACTCACTCATGCTCATGCTCTCTCTCTCAAAAAAAAAAAAAAAAAAAAAAAAAAAAAGCTGTTGAACTTCTTGGGGAAACACAGAACCAGAAACTTCAGAGTATGCTGAACATATGCAGAACTAGTCTCTACTTCTAAACAAACTTCTCTTCCTATTGGATGCTAGGAAATGTAGTAACAAATTTGTAGTCAACTTCTAAAAGCATATGAGAATTTATCAAGATGCTTATTAGCTTATCCCTTCACTTTATTTTAGCTGCTTGCCCTAATTTTACCAATGTCTCATCTTCCCTCTTTATTTAAAATATATTATATATTACTTACTACATTGTGTTTTTCACACCTGTATATATCTTTAGAAGCTACCACATGTCCATTTTGGACCAATGAAGACTATACCTGAAAATATAAATTAATTTCATTATCTCCCTTCTTAATTTATGATCAGACCTCTGGAACATAATATATTATTGGTTATTTATTTGTTATATTCTATTAAAAATCTGCCTAATTACCTTTTAAATACTAAATTAAAATGAATATGACTTGAAATGACAATTTAGGCACTGCTCCTATATGATAAAAGAGGTTATATACATTCATAAAAATCATAATATGGTATGTCAGTAGGGAATAAAAATATTTTTCGAACTCAGTGTTTTTTGGTGGTATTCAAGCACTAATTCCACCTGTAGTGGGTCCCATAACTTCCCATTTTGGTACCTGTGTGATCTCTCAGGCAAACGAGAAGAAACTTACCCTTTCAGTAATTTAGTGTTTATTCAATTGGCCGTTTATACTTTCATCCATTTGCTATCCTGCCTCATCATAAAAAATATGAAATTTTAGGTGAATAAAATGTGAGAACCACACATAAAAGTAAATTCTATTTAGATGAGCTGGTAATAATATTAAGGCTGATTAATAGCCAAGATTCTTGTTAGAAAGGTTTGATGACTTTCTTAACAGGAATCATCTGATTCCTATTTAAATATGTCAGTAGATTTAATATGCAATCACCTTTCCACTTTCAATTTTATAAAAAACCAATATTCTATTGAATGTTGTGTTAAAGTTTCTGTGGACAATGTGTCTAAATATTATGATACTTTTATAAATCAACAAAACAGAAAATAAAACATTAAATTTTACCCACTATTATTTAAAACTCTTCCAGTCTGGTATCAAAGAGTATTATCTAAGAGTATAGATGGGCACAGCAGCAAGTTTATTGTTTTTAAGAATATTTGCTAATGTCATACAGTGATTAAAAACTATATTTTCTCTGAATTACAGGAAGCAAATGAAAGCTACTTTTAGAGAACTCTCCATAATTTCTTGTACTTTTAAAGAAGTTGTATGTTTCTCTCCAAATTGTGAATTTAGTCACTAGTGTGGAATTGGTCTACTGACTTTACCAAAATCATTGCCCTCAAATTCAGTGCATCTCCATCTGAGAAATGACATAAATTAAGGGGTTATATGTCAATATCTTCCTAAGGAAATGCCTTTAGTAATCTTATTTATACATCTGAAGATTTTCACTTTACTTACTTATTTGGTATTTCCTTATTTTGTATTAGTAAATCAAGGAAATAACATAGAATTAGTGCCAAGGAAATAAGCCTTTACTACTTGGTTCTCTCACTTTCTGACAAAAAAGAGTCAGATGAGAAACAGAGATTTGAACCAGACAATGCCACAAAAATTTTACTAACTTATACAGCGATAAAAAAATGTTGACTTAAAATGAACACTGAATCTTTCTAAAGCATTTCCTTATTTTAATACACACATACACATTCTAGGTATAATAAGTGGTAAACACATCACAAAAGCATTAAAAGTTAAGCCATGCTGCATGCAATTTAAATCCTGCCATGCACCTGTCTCAGTATATTCCATGGAAGGCTACATTATTTTCACAAACAGAAGACAGAAAATTGTAGGCATACAATATAAAACATAGGAAAATGGAATTTTTATTTGAGAAAATGAACCATATCCTTTCAAAATAATATTTTTACTTATGCTCAGAGCATTGTGAAATAATGATTTCAACCTAGCTAGCCATGCTTCTAGAAAAGAACCTAAGTTAAGTGGGAATGTTAATGAATAGTTACTAGTGCATTTTAAACTTTTTTAGTAATTTGGAACACAAGTCACCATGGAATAATATAATACTGATTTCTCTGTGCCATAAATCTCCAGTTCAGTATCCCGAATAAGTCTGGAAATTGACAGTGAAAACAAGCATAAGAAGCACAGTGAAGCGGAGCCATGCTCTTCACCCACGCACCTGGAGGAACTACTCCAATACCATCATCAACCTCATAATCTGAGATGTCACTATCACTGATTCGCTGAGATCCTGCACAACAGTAAGGCAAACAGATACCTCTGTGTCTTGTTGGTTTATGAAATGTTAAAGGACAGGGTCAAAAAAAATGTTTTTTAAAGCTACTTACGTTACTACTAAATACTTCTGAACAAGAATAATACAAAGTAAATGCTGAGCTGATATAAAAAAAAAAAAAAAAAAAGGTTTGTGATCCAAGGATAACATTTTCTCAGTATTTCCTCTTTAAATCATTTAAGACATAGAAGGACCGGAATTTCATACAGTAAGATTTTGACTTTTCAAATTATTCTTTAAGTATATACATTGTTTTCTACCCAATTAGGTGCCCTCCTCTGCAGTTCAGGGTGGATGTGGCTGGGTGGAAAGTTAAAAGACTTTCTTGGCTGGAGCTCTACTGAGCTCATATTATTAAAAAAGGCACCATGGCTCTTTATAAAACATTTATGTTTATCCTTCAAAATTAGCCATTATTCTGCATTAAACATTAGCTTTGAGAAAATGATCAGAGAGACACTAACATGAAAAATTCAATTATATGAGGAACACAATCAGGTTCTAGATTACCAAAATGAAGCTTCTAAGTTTCAGTTGATTCATTATTTACTCATAAATCAAAATTTAATGGATACATGCAGAAAAGAATACTGTTCTTCCCAATCACCAGATGAGTAACAACAAACATACTTTACAATGTGTTTTTAAAAATGTTTCTTATGAATAACAATGTTAAAAATACCCAGGAGCTATAAGGTTATCAAGAACCTTATATGTAGCAACTCATCAATAATAACAAAAATTACTTTATCAGTTAACCAATCAACAATTCAATCAGTACTGGGAAAAGAATGATTAATTCAGAGTTTTTAAACTCTCAGCTCTGGAATCCCTCTACAGTACTATACATAATACTTGCATTAGGGAAATGTAGAAAATAGTTTTGCCAAGTCTTTTTGTATAAATAATTTTCCAGTATTTTGATGTCTAATAAACATTTGAAAAAAATATCTTGAATGTTGAAAAAATATCTTGAATGTTAATCTCTAATTTGGGTAACCAAAAATAACTTTAACCTACTTTGTAGTTTTTTGCTAGAGCTTTCTCCATGAATGTGTCGCCTTGGCATGAAAGGTGATGGCTGAGGCAGAGGTAGTGAAGATTCATCATGCGTCTGAAGTTTATACCAATGTGGCTCATCATCTAAAAGTGCTGTCTCCAATTCTATGAGGATCTGAAAGGGCAGTTCTTAAATTAAATCAAGCACCTTGACCAAAACATAATATAAAAGCTATCATAATTAATACATATCACAAAACTTCAATAAGCATTTGGCTCGAATCTTTACAATATACATCACCTCTCCAAGAAATTCACTCTCTTCTTCTTGTACTCTTGGTTGATCCCACACAGTTATTTCTAACATCCGTTCTCTAAAATCTCTACGATGTACATGTGAATAGACAAATGTTTGATTCCATTTTGGTTCTAGTACTTTCTTTACTGTTTTAGTCCTCCTTTTGCTTTTATCACTGAAAAATAAGTATGTTTTGTAAATGAAAAAGCAAAATAAAGTATATGCTGCCATCTACTGTAGTGACATGTAATACCACTATTGGGATTTTAACTATTTTTACTTCATAACTTTTAACATTAAAGTCTAAAAAGACCATAGAGTTTAATACTATTCTAATTTTAACTACAGTGTTAGCAGTAGTTATGATAATAGACATATATGCACAAAGGTACTTCCCAAATGATGTATAGCTATCCAAGACTAATAGATGTATAAACAAGGTAATGAAAAAATTTTAAATTGGTAAATTATGTTTTTAAAAATACAAGGCTTGAGGGATTTTTTTCAGGGGGAAAGTTTATTCCCTCATAGAAAATGATTTATTATACCTTAAAACTATATCACAGGTGCATGTGTATGTTCAAACTCATCAAAATGTTCACATTAATTATGTGCCATTTTTGGTATATCAATTTTACCAAATAAATAAAACTATATCCCAGGAAACAACAGTCTACCTTTTATATTAGTAAGATTTTTGCATATTTTTTTCCAAAATTATTCACTACCTTCTATCTGGAAGAAAATACATTTTCACATAGGGATTCCTGGGACGACCATCTACTCTTGTAGGTAAATCTGTTGCTTGCAGAACATTTACAATCAGCTGGTGTCCCACTTTATCATACCACAGCTTTACCTGAGATCGATAAAGAAAAGAATCATTTGCACAAGCCCTAAGATATTCTAATTCTACAAAAAATACTATTTTTGAAGAACTTTTAAATTATAATTATAAATACTATTTTTGAAAAGAATACGAATTTGAAAGCATAACCACTTACAATTTGACTTTTCTCTTTATGTATTTTAGACATGACTTACAACTGTCAAGCCTATAGTGTTATACTCTCTTAGATCATGTTATGAAAATAAAACTGACAATAATTTTATTAAAAAGGGAAGAAAGGGATATTGAAATAATTATCCTTGTTTTTAAACGCTAAGTGCCAGTGTTCAGTGATTATAAGTGACTTAATGACCTTATTGTGGCTACATGCATTTTGTAGCACCATATGTCACTGAAATAAAATGAGGCTTGATGAATAAACAATTTACCCAAGTAATCTGGAAGAGCTCAGGAAACATATTTACTGTGGGCCCCCTTTACACCAGGTACTGTTGTTTCCTGTTATTTTTTTCATTTAATTTTCATAATTCACCTATTAAATGTTAATGTTCATGAGAGAAGGAGAAAAGAACAAGGAAGGCAGGAAGGTGCATTACATACCTTCAGCTAAGCGAAGGCCAAATAATGATATTTTTACTAAGATTTCATAATAGTTTGAATAAAGAAAAATGGGGGAATGGCACACTGAAATACTATTGTTGAGTTCCTAAACACCAGAACTTTAGCAGTCAATATATTTATAAATGCTGGCAGTAAACAGTGTTAACATTGTTTTTTTTTTAATTTAGAAGTTAGTTTTGGTTTTTTAGTTGAGTAAGAACTGTGAGAGAAAGTTGTCTAATGACAATATATATATGGAACATATTTAACAGTCACTCTAAGAAAATAAACCAATTTAATATAGGATTGGTCTTTCATAGTGCAGGGCAGATTAAGGATTCAAACCTGATTCCATATGAATCCATATCTCTGTTTTCAAATAATACCAGAGATGTGTTTTTCAAAAACCCAAACGGATTTTCATCCCTCTTGAAATATAGGTGGAGTACTTCAGAGATTCACACACACAGAGATGGCAGGGCAGATAAAATAAACAGAAAGGACTATTCAAAGATATCAATCTACTAAAAACAGAAGTTAAAACCAGGAATGGTTTTAAAAATAACATCAAGCTTATAGTTATCTTCTTTGTTTAATTAACGACAAGAGAAGTACAGCAAAAGCAGACTACAGAAATCCACACATGACCAAAGGAGAAAAAGTACACTATTTACAGAATAGTTTGAAGCAAGTTTTCTTTCAGTTATGAATATAAATGTCCTGTATTCTACCATAATCTACACAGATGTGGCATTTCATAATGGTTAGCCATCACTCCCTTACTCCAGCTTTCCTCACGTCACATGGAAAGCAACAGTAAGAAAAACTGTAGCTTTTTCAGAGTGATAATCAGAAATGAAGTGTTTCACTAAATGTCTCAAGAAAGTAAAAAGAATATTGAAAAACTTTTTTCAGACTCCAGACTCATAAGGTTAAATAAGTGGAACATGACTTTCTTAGTTTCTTATATCTTACCAACTGACCTTGGAAACTTGCACACAAAATATAATGGATATTTTATTTACTTATGTTGTCATTTATCATTGAATGTTTATAATAGCGGGGTATACTGCAGGCACTCAATAAACATTTCCAAATAAATATATGGATAAAGGCTAATCTAATAACTTAATAAATACATGCAAAATTGCTGAAATAGATTATGGTGTTAGGTGACTACAAACATATCATAGGCTTCAAAGAAAGCCATGCATTTTTAAGGACAGACTCAGAACAGTGAGCAAATCCTAATGGTCCCCAACATGTACAAAAAAATACATACAGAAAGTTGTCCTGGCAAGACTTGTGGGGCATCTTTTAGAGCTCCAGGACTTGTTGGAGAAATAACAGAAATGGAAGGTCTTTCCATCTTCTGAGATTCAAAGGAACTTGAACCTAAAATGAGAAAAAAAATAAGTAATTTGTAGTAACATTTATAACATATGTGTAGGAATATTTTTTATAAAATGTTAAATGCATCTGTTATTTGTATAAAACCATAATTCAATACCATCAATAACAGTAGAACATACTTCCAACTGGATAGTCACAGAAAATTATCATACTGTCTCCTTTGGTTTATTGCCTATTTTAAAAGTATTTATAATGATATAATAAATATTTATTTGCTTCAATTTATATTGGTTTTCTACATTTCTGGAGGGTATCTGTACAGTTTAGATTCTTGCATAACCTCACATATGGGTGAAGGCTTCAGGCTTTACTGATAAGAAAGATGGTACCTGTTATTTTAATTATCTTGACCAAAGAATCATCTATTATGAACTGTCCTTGCTGAAAGTAAAATGAATGCACATATAATATATGAGCCAAATCTAAGCCTAGAATTCACCACTTTTAAAATTTACCATCTATCTCAGTTTTGATCTTGAAATGTATCTTCTGTATGTCTGAGAATGCTGTCTCCAGTGACTCAACACAAGTGACCCACTTCACCTTTGTGTAGAGGAGGCTGGCTGTCCACTTAGCTACTCTGTGAGGCTTTCCTCCCCTCTTTTTTAAATGAGAGGTCTCTCTTCTCAGATCACTCTTAAAGTATACCTTGACACGATCCACAGTATACAATGTCTATAGAATGCTATTACCCCAGCAAGTATAACCTTAAACCCACAGTCATTGAAAACTTAGCTCTACTGATAAAACATTCATGGAGCATTGCCGGAGGGTATGTCATCCACATATTTTTTTTCTAAATACACACAAATTAAGTCTAAATTAAGCCGTGTAGCATCACTCTGTGCCCTGCAAAGACTTTAAGAAAGAGTTCTATAAAATTCTTTGTTATTATGCTTCTTTTATCAAGGATCCTTAGGATAATTTTTTTCTTGGGTCTTAGTACAAGAACAGTATTGCTTCTAATAATCAGTCTGCTTTTAGTATTATATCAGTTTCATTTTTAAATAGTATTGACACTATAAATTATGTAATTGGTCCCATTTCCTTCTGTGTATTAGTTATCAGAAACTTCAAAACCAAATATGGGTTCATCTAGCAGGTATGCATGTTGGTAGGCATTTGATATACCTACCTAATCTTCAGCTCCTTGTTTATCCCACCCATATGTTTTCTACCTCCTTGTAACAACGATCACTTGGATCACTTGTTTTCCTCTTAAATCACCTTGTATTTTGTATTTCCATAAGATGGGGTCCATAATAACACTTGGTCATCAAGCCCAAGGTATTGAATTTAATACCAATCCATTGCAAAGTAAATATCTATCACTTCTACATTCTCACTGAAAACTTCATTACCAGTCTAGACTTTACTGCACACATTGTCATCTTCTATCATGCGGAGTGTCTCTAAAGGCTATGTAGATAATTCAACCCTTTAGCCTCACTGTCCCTTGACTCCCTTATATCCATTGAACTTTACCTCTACTCCACCTACTTACTTCCACAATCATACCTGACACTGTTACGCTGTTTTTAAAATATCTGTTAGCGTGTATATTTCCTTCACTAGAAGCCTAGCTCATGAGACTGAGCTAATTACCAATCAGACTGAATAATCCAGTGTAACAATAAATTTTTACGTACAGCAAATAGAACTAGTACTGTTATATTAACTGAGCTTTGTGAGGGTTCTGACTATTATGATGCAGAAGGTATACTGCCAGTAAAGATTTTTGTGTAACCATCACAAAAAAAAGGTGGGGGGGGGGGTAAAAAAAGAAAAATCTTAAAATGGAACTTTGGGTTTCCAATGATTGTCATAGTTGTCAACTTCTGATATCATTAGAGATAACCTTAGTATAGTAATACCAATTCATTTATATCAAATAATTAAAGCAAATGATAAATCTTTATTCTTTAATTTCATCCTATATATATCATAATAACAAATAAATCTTAAACTCACTGGACTCCAGTGGAGGATGGGAGCTCTCAGGGATCCGTGGAATATCACTAAAAGAAATTAGGGTATGGTGAAAATCCCATTAGCTAAGTTACCCTCCCTGAGGCAATCACAGCCACATGTATTTCAGTGGTGTGAACAATCCTTTTGGGTCTTTACAGGTGTGGAAATGGACAGGAGTTACTATTAAGGCAATTACTAATATGCATGATTGTCAAACACCACACACACACACACAAACTGCAATAAAAATAAGTTTTTATATATTTAACAGCAAAACACTTCAACATGACAACAATCAGACTAATATTGTGGCTAAAACTACCACAATATTTTTACTACCAAAACAGTAGGTTTTGGAAATAAAAAATGTTAAAGGTAGTATTTTATTTCAATTCTACAAAATCAAAATGACACATTTTACTAATCAGTAATATGCTTTACAAACACATCTGAAAGAGTTTACTGAATGAAAGGGATGAAAACATTTCTTGGTAATAAAATAATATGGTGAATATCATGGGCAAAGTTAATAAAATGAAAAAGATGAATTGCTTCGGAAAATAAAAATGGTTCAAGCTTGCAACAAAAAAGCTAAAATATTTTATATATGTGAATATGTAACTCATATACACATATATAACCCTATATAGAGATTTGTATCTCTATACTGAAGTTAGCTAAATATATGGCCATTTACTGTATGATTAGAAAGTGACTTGTGAGAACACCCACTCCTGTCACACTCACAAATTACTCTGAATAAATGTTTAATTATAACCTCAGCTTAATCCATTATCCACTGTGACCTTAAGAACCCTGGACCAGCTTGTTTTGGGAAGTATACTGCATAGAACTACTTTACCTCTGGTTTTTCAAAGATAGTTTAGTATCAATTTAAGGAGATTAACAATATGTAAGTATTAACATGACATATTAAAGCAGACTGGAGTTAGTACCAACAGAATTATTAGAATAATGTTAGAATATTGTTTAAGCATTTCTAACCACTTACCTGTGACCTAACTTCACTTTGATTTTGATTTTTCTTTGGACTATTGTGTGTGTGTGTCGGCAGGGGTAGATGGGAGGGACAGAAACAAAAACAGTTTTCTCTGATTATTTTCTGGACTCATTTTCACTTTTTGTGCAAAGTAATTTTCATAACCACCTATAGTTTATACTTCTTACAAAGATAATACATCCTGTGTTATGCATTTTATAAATACATTTTATACGTATTTTTATAACTAGTAATTTATATAATGTAAGTATTTCGTATGATAATTAAGAGACTAATTTGCAATACTTAAGACAACAACTATTTGAAGAAACCAACTATTTCTCTTCTGCTACCGTTTTCTAAATTTATCTAGGCAAATAAAAGCAAATTTTTAAAAAGAAACGTAGAAGCAATAAATTTTTAGATAGTACAACTTCTCTGAAAACCAGCCTCAAAGTCAATTATGAAAATTAGAATTTGGAATCCTAAAACCAGGTACAAGCTTAGGATTTGTATATGTCTGAAAGACTGTGGAGAAGTAAAAAAATTTTAAAGTGATTTTGAATCAAAATATAATAATGTTAATTGCTTCAGTAATATTTTCTGGAATAAATTTCCACATTTACAAACATGTCTTCTTAATTAGTTCTACAAGAAAGGTGACAGAATAGTTCTAATACCAATTGTAAGTATAAATGCCAAGAATGTTATATTTGGTAGGCTAGCAAAAATGGTTCTTACCTCAAGATGGCAGATATTTCTTAGACCATGTATGATTCGCAGAATTACTATGCCACTAAACTGTGAATAAATTTTGGTTTCTGCTTTAAATTACAGAACTACATTAAACATAATTATTAAATATAGCTAGAATTATTCTTCTAGGATTCTAATAATTTCTCTATTAACTGGGAAGTTGATGCCAGATTTGATTTTTAAGTATAATCTTTGCATTCCATATTTCCTACAATTTAGGGTTTGGCTATGCAAATTATGACTTTTTAAGTTATTTTCATACAAAGGTAACAATCATGAAAATGTTATTCCAGTCCACTTTAATTGTCTGTTGGTTTTTTTAAAAGTTACCATAAATCAATATTTTAGCTGATTACTTTTAAACTACTACATATCTGAAAGTATTTGGCAATGTGTACAATACTTGATTTTAAATTATTTTTTGAAACTTGTGATTCATTTTCCAATTTACTTACCTCTTTTCCAGCCTCATATTAACCTGAGCACTAGAACACATGTCATGTAAAACTAGCATAAATTATAAAGTGTTGCTATTTAAAAAAATTTTGCATGGAACTGTACAAATACTTTTGCAAATGTCTTCAATGTTTACTCTTAATAATCACCACTTAAAATTATTTATAATCTTGCTTTTATTTTAGAGTTTATATATATTAATATTATTCCTTGAAATACGTGATCATCTGTTTTCAGTCCTTTGAAAAATAGGATAATTATATTTTCTTCTATGTTTTGCATTGACATATATGCATGAAGACAACAAAAATTAAAGGCTATTACTTTTTCAACATAAGTCCTGAATTAATGGCTCTATAATATTTTAGACAATGGGGAAAAAAAAGAGGGATTTATTTCCAAAAATATATTCAAACATTAATGCAACTATCAGGAGATATTTCAATATGTCTTCCAAAAAATTACAGACTGGCAAAAAGAATATTCTGGACTTTTGGGTTAGCCAGGAAATCTAACAATGTGGGGGACCCTACACACAGATTAAAAAAAAAATTCCCATTGGCTATAGAGAATTAAATTATGCTAAAAACTGAAGTTTAAAAAATATTATACCAATTATTATGACCAATTTTTTAAAAAGTTAAAATATTTCACACTTGCTTGATTTTAAACAAATGTCGGCACTACCCATGGGTAAAAATATAGAAAAAAATACTCTCTTCTTAGTAAAATAATAAACAGTTCATGTAGACATGAAACAATTACTGTTTTAAATGTCATAAGAAGATGAGTTGTTAGTGACTCCCTTTAAGGAAATACTACTAAGTTAAATTACTAAAAATAGGTCTGCCATTAAAACAAAATATTTTTAGTTTATATTTCACTTCTGAAAATATATAACAATATTTTTTGATACTACAGTTGTTAAATTGTGGAGCTTCTAAAATGTAGTGAAGAAAAGTCAGTATTCAAGTTTAAAATATTAAGAAATTTAAAAAATATAAAGTGTATGCCCATAATTGAAGAAAAACTATCCATGTTATTAACATGTACTGTATGAATGTATAAACTTCTTTTTAAAACCCTGCTAATACATGTAATTTACTAAACTTAAGAAGTAAGTTTTTTTAGCCTTACCCAATAGGCCTTGAAACAATAATTTCAACTTGAGGTTCTGATTTTGATTCTAAAATAATGTTGTAAACTTCTTCATTTGTAGCTCCCGGCAGGGGTTTACCATTCCATTCTAGAACTTCATCCCCTTGAATTTAAAAAAAAGGGTATTTTTTTACCTTATATATTCTGTTTATTTTTCTTATCTTTTCTCTTTTTTTAACAAAGAAATGCAAAACATATACAAATAGTTTGTCTAGGCTCTGCTCTCAAAAGCAAATTGACTGACATATAATGTCAGCTAAATGGTTCTTCTAAACACTTTTTTCTTTTCTTTCTTTTTTTTCTTTTTCTTTCCCCCATAGAATATTACTGGTCACAGGAAACAGTACAATACAAAGCTACCTTTATCTTTTGAAATATACCAGAAATAATATAAAAAATAATCTCATGCTATGGGATGGAATTAGCACAGCCTATTTGGAAACATTAAAAAATAATAATTAGCAGCATGTCCTCCATATAATAAATGCAGGCAGCTCTATATGTGAAAGATTCTTATTTAACTCTGGATAAAGTCCTTTATTTTTGGTTGAAATAGCAATTAACATTTATTAGCATGAATTTTCCAATTATAAGTCATGCTTCATTGTCTTCACCAGACGCACAACAGAATAAAAATGCATGAAAGGATTTGAATTCATACCCACAGGGCAACGCAGGTAGCTATGGAAAAGTTACAAAGCAAGCAGATGTAAAACTGTTGCATGACAGTTAACCCACTTCCAGATGTTCATAACACACACATTCTATACATAATATATATTGTGAGCATTAAAGTAAAATTAGAAAATATTTTTAAAATATTTGAAAATAATAAAAAATTAATACAATACTCATTCATTTGTTAAATACTCTAAGAATCCAGGAGAATAATATAACGTTAAAATAAATGAGCTAATAATTTATTGTTGATATTTTAACTAGGGATTTTACCATAGATCATTTGGGAAAAACTGTTTATTTTCATGAATATTTAGAGCAGTTTTAGATCCCAAATGTTTCTCTCCTTCAATTCACAATAGCAGACTCAGCTGAAATACCCGAACCTCAATGGTACTTTAAGGTGTCTTAATTTAATTGTTTCTGCTCATCTTATTCTCAGTACCTGTAATGATTTAGTAGCTAATATATGCTGAATTGATAGATCAATATAATTTATATATATATAAATATATATACATATAATGAAAGATATATATGTCATATATATATGAAAGATAACTGTAAACATGAGATGTTTCAGTTTGTAGGTATATATATATATATAGGCAAGAGAACTATAAACATTAGATGTTTTCAGTTTGTTTTTTTAAAGTAGAAAAATTTTGTTTTGCTAGGACTATTTTAAAGTATTTTTTCCCAAATGTTTGCTTACTCAAAAATGAAAACTAAATATTTGAAAAGCATATAATGCTGCTTTGGTTTGGTAAAAGAGTATGGTTAACATTAATAGTTAAGGGACTTATAATTGTTTGACCTAAGAAGTTACACAGCAAGGTGTTTTACATAGGCAATGAATACACTTCAGTGTTAAAAAAAGAAATAAAATATAATTACAAATTTAAAATATATTCAGTCTTTTAAATTTGTTTGACCAAGAAAAAAAATAAAGTTTACATCATGTGAATATTGTATGTTTATGTGTATGTATGTGTATGTATGTGTGTATGAAAAAAATACTTTCCGAAACAATATTTACCCTGATATCTCCAATTCTGTCATGTTCCATTTCATTTTTTTTAATTGATGGATGTAAACCATTAAAGTGACTATACAGTAATGTATTGCAGTCAACATTTTCAAAAGCACTGAATTATAAAAATTCTCCCCTTTATAGAAAGCAATCGGAAGCATAACTGTTAATATCTTATTAACTTAGTACATGTATTTATTTACAAATCAAAATATCTTAAACTAGAAGGTGGTGTCTTTAACAGTATTTATTTTTATACGGATAATCTCTTCAGGCAGAGATGCAGATTATGATGATACAAATAAAAGAGATTTCCTCTGTCATTGGTGGGGGAGACATACAGGAATTAATATCTTTACTAAAATGTTATACACAATGATAGGAGTTCATCTGAGGAAGAGAAAGAGAGCCAGGTAGTGCTAGGGAGATAGTAATTAGGTATTGTTCCAGGTGAGATATTAGGAAACACTTTACAATTAAGGCAACTTTAGATGAGTTTTGAAGGATGGAAAGGACTTCAACAGGTAGAGCACAAGAGCAAAAAAGCAACCAGATAAACAAGAGGCATGGACCAGGTCTAATAGGTGGATAGCTTGCCAGGGACCTATAGGCACACTGCCATGGCTAACAGGTAAAGTGGATGGTAATAGAAGTGGCTGGAATGGTTAGTAGAGGACAGAACTACAAAGCTTTGACTTAAGCAGATGATGACTGGAGACTGTGAAGACTTTTAATAAGGAGCACATCAGTGTCAACCTTGTTTTTGATAATTAAACCAAGTAGTGGTATAGTGCATGGACTTAAGGGGAAGAAACAGTACAGAAAGCTATGGCAAGATTAAAGCAAGATTGCAAATGCTGAACAAAGCTCACATTAATAAAAAAGCACAGCACTGTACAGCTAGTGATGGTTATATGCAAATAGAAGGAAGACTGTTCCTAAATTATAATGTAAATCAAACAGAATATATGATCTAATTTATTAAAATACTTCTTTCAAATGCATCAATTGCTTTTAGTGAAAACTCCACTTCTTTGTTTTACAGCTATCTATGCTGAGCTTTTAACATTTTACATTTAAGTTTCTCAGGCTCTAGGCACATAAGGGTGTTAAAAAATGAAATTAATCACTAAGGGATATTTTATGTAGAAAAACCCCTTCACTGACTTCATTAAGTAATCCTCTATTAAAATACAAAGACAAAATCAAAAGCCATTATGTTTATAATCTGATCTGCAAATTCAGATTTCTGTAGTTACATTAGAGCATTACATTAACTCAAGGGATTCTTATACTTCCTAAAAAAGAGATTCATAAACTTTCTAAGGCATGTTTCTCAGTCTTTAAACAAGCAAAGGCTCGGTTTATTGATACAGTCACACCTGATTGAGTTATTTTCTTATTAAATCATAACTAGTCCTTGATAAAAAAAAAAAAACAGCGTAATGTACCTCTACACATCTTCAAAGCTGTATATATTGCAGATGAAGAAAAACCTCTGATTTGGATTTTCTCCCTATACAACACCTGCATAGGAAGTCTCTATTAAAGAAAAAACCTAAATGATTTTGAACTGATATCCTGGTAATCAACTACAACAAAAATATCTTTAACGGTTATAGAACACTTTTCTCAAGGTCTCAGTAATTACAATGTTAAGGTATAAAAACTGAAAACAGCCGAGAAATGTTCTCTTTCTATGTGCTACGGGTTATTAATCCTCAATTCTGTAGTTCAGCTTTCTCTGTTTTCTTTGTTATTGTCTTTCAAATGCATAGGCAGACACTCCAACCAAAAGATTTCTACAAAACCATGAAGTAAACTGGGAAAAATACATTAATATGATTTTAACTAAAATGAAGGGTAAATAACAAAAACAGATTTTAAAGTGTGTTGCTACTGAATATGGTATATGTGAATATATTAAATGATTTTATCATATTACGTTAAGGTTACAGAGCAACATAATGTAAGTTTCCAAATACCAAGAAGTAGCACATCTGCATGAGTATAATACATGTCACAATAAAATTAACAAATATTTTATTATGTAATCTGTGTAAGAAATGTGATTATGGTTGTATTTTACTAAAAACACTGCTACTGGTAAGTGTTTTGGGACCACTATGGAAAACTTTAGTAATTATAATAGTTTAAAATATAAAAAATTAATTAGTGATATTATTTTTTCTACAAGGCTAAATTGTTTTCGTTTTTGTAGCAAAATTATAAAGTCATCTACAAAAATTTGTAATCCTGCAGCATTTTGCATCTATTTACTTTTACATGAATAATAAAAGATTCCTAATCTTACTCTCTCCAAACTGCCATTGATGCATAGTTACCTATAATTGCAGTAAATACCCATGCCAGGGGAAAAAAAATCTTCACCCATGCACTAAAATTAGTTATTTATTTAATTGACTTATTTGTAACTTACCCCACATTGAAAACCACCAACTCATGCAAAAAGTACACATTGTTTAAATGTTAAAAAGAAACTTTACCTGCTCGTAAGTGTCCAACTACATCTGCAAGGCTACCCTTCTTTACTTTGGTGATGAAGGCACCAAGGCGTCCTAAGTCAGTCATTTTTCCTCCAACAACCTGAATAATAATAAATTTATAAGTTCCCAAGATTCATTTTAAAATATAAGTTAATTACTTTTAGGAATTAATCCTACAGTCTTTTACAATGTATTTAGGATTGAGTGTAGGCACATTAATAAAGTGAAACATATTTTTGATTAAAGGAGTGGCAGTATACTTTTAAAAAGAAAACATCTCATTATATTTTAGGTGATCATGTGTCCCAAGAAAGTTCATGTCCTGATTACTTATACTGACCTAACAACACAACGGCACCAAAAGTAGCGTTTATCCTTAGAAGACAAGTGCGAGGTCTTTCCTACTTATAGAAGTGTGTGACACAGTTTACATTAGGGTTCATTTTTCTTTACCCTCCAAGTTCATGCCTCCTATTAGAATTAAAGTTCTATATGCACATCATGCCCCATTGTCACATCAGATCTTTATCCCTTCTGTATACCTTTAAGTAGGATATAGGTCTAAGACATAGACTATGGATTCAAACCAAGAATAGGCCACTTCTGGGAAGCAATTTACCATGGCACAATGAGTAATAGCCTAAGTTTATCTCTGCTACTGACCATCTGAATGACTTCACCTGAAATACATATTCTAATCTAACTCCTAAAGTCTGGGTTATATTACTGAATATTTAACACTTTCACCTGGCTTTTCCACTGTAACTGAAACTAAATACATCAGAAAGTTTCTAAGTTTAATTTCTCCCAATGCAGGCACCAAGTGTGTATAAATAAAGGTGCAACACATGTTCTCAAAGGCTGAGGCTGATCCACCATACTTTGGGATATGCCCATCAGTGGAGGCGATCAGAATTATTTCATAGCAAGAGAAATAAATGTTAATAATGAATAAGGTGATACTATTAAGTGCATTAACTGAAGAAAAGTTTTAGTTGGATTAATAGTCAATGGTTTTGAAGAGGTCAAATTATCACACGACTATAATATAATATCTTAGCAAATAATTTTAAAGCCCATCTTTGATTGTTTTTCTAAGTTTCTGAAAGCAAATAAAACTATGTGATTTAGCACATATACACATACACACACAAATAAGACAAAATGTGTATATATATTTTTCCTATAATAAAATATAATCTTTTGCACTTTGTTAGTTTTTCTTTATATCTGTTGGATGTCAGTTAATATTTTTAAAAGACACATTTTACTCTTTTGATATTATGATAAAGTCTATTGTACTTAGGAAACAATTTCTTTAATGATGTTTTATGTTGTTTGTCCAGATAAAATAAAATTATGCAGTCCACATAATCTAACTTTACTACCATCCACTAAAACCTTCTTAATGTAAAAATCATGCTTGAACTTCATACTGAGATAAAAATTCTTTATTTTCCTATATTTCATGGCAGTTTCCTAACACATTTGTAAGCCATATTATAAAATGATTTTGAAATATTAATCCAGATAAAAATACTGTATCTGTCATAAGACATCAATATATGAAGAAGATACATTCACTAGGTGAACTGTATTTTGGAGAAGAGAGGAAGATATTTAAAAATCGTTGTCAGAAATTTTGTTGAAGTCAGCCTGTACTGTAATCCACCCTTAAGAAACATTTTAAACCAGCATACTTACTTTCAGACCCAGTAATGCACCTGATTCTTTGGGCATGGTTGTTCTCTTGTTCAGAATAACACGTCCAATTAATCGGTCCCCCTCTTTAGATGGTTGCCACGTTACAGGATGCTATCAAAACATGGATAAAGTTTAAAAAAGCTAAGTGGTTTTCTTTCCTGTAGACACATAATTATTGGTTGTAGCAAGATGTGATTTCCTCAGTTAAAGGCACTCTAGAGGAAATTCTTTATTTTGGTGGGTTCTACCCTCAACTTACAACAATTTGCACTTGTAAATGCAGCTACATTTTATTTGCAGTAGACTCTTGAACTAAACAGTTCTAAGAGTGGTTAGCAACTAAGTAAATCTCTAAAAAATTGTTCTGAAATGATTAAATTGAATTAAACTTAAAACATATCTGCTTATAGAAAGAAAACCTATTCTATATTTTGAGTTGTTAATGTTGATATCATTAACCAAATAATATCTCATTTATATATAGTCATCATTTAATAATTGCTTCTTACTTAATTTAAAATTTGTTATAGAGGCACATTGATGGCTTAGTCGCTTAAGGGACTCACTCTTGATCTTGGTCATGATCTCATGAACCCTGAGACTGAGCCCCACTTTCAGCTCTGTGTTGACAGAGTGGGGGTGGGGGGGGGGCTGCTTGAGATTCTCTCTTGGCCTCTTCCCTGCTTGTGCATGCTCACCCATGCACTCTCTCTCTAAAAAATAAACTTTTTAAAAATAAAATAAAATTTGTTATAATTATTCAGTGATTTTTTCTTCCCTTCTAGACTGTACTACTTTAAATGAAATGGATATTTTCTTTCTTAAAATGTATAATGGAGGGCTCTTGGGTGGCTCAGTCAGTTAAGCATCTGACTCTTGACTGTGGCTCAGGTCATGATCTCATGGTTTGTGGGACTGAGCCCTGGGTCGGGCTCTTTTGCTGACAGCAAGGAGCTTGTTTGGGATTCTCTCTTTCCCTCTCTCTCTGCCTCTCCCTTGCTCGCTCATGCATGTTCTCTCTCTCTCTCTCTCTCTCTCTCAAAATAAATAAATAAAATGTTTTAAAAAATGTATAACGAAACAGAGTAAGACTGCTATCCATCACATGTCAAATATAGATAGGACAATGAACAGTACACATCATCCCTAAGCTCCAACTTTCATTTCCCAGAAAGCTTACCGAACTAATAGGTGATGTTTCCCGGCTATGCCACGTGGCAGGATCCAACCAGTAATAATCCAAGTCACCTGCACCATGGGGGGGGGGGGGGGGGATGAAAAGTGCAATGCTTTAAAGTGGAGAATGCATCATTTTAAGTATGACTTCTTCAGTCTATAAAGTAAAGGGTTATGAACATCATAATCTTGAGTGTGTACATACCAGAATGATACACCCCTGTATTGCAAAGGCTGTGACTTGAATCATTGGAATGAATGTTACAAATGCACTTCATACTATATACTACCTTTATTCTCATAAATCAGCCTAGAAACACACATAAAAAGCACTGAAAGAACTGGGTTAACTCACTCCACCTTCCCTCGAAAGACTATCCATGCCAAGGCACAGCCTGCCATCTAGTGATGCTGAAAAAGTTTTATTCAATGAACTGAAATAAGTATTAAAACTTAGTGTCTCTCTTTCTACTCTTCTGAACTATATCATGTTATTTCAAAATTAGCCTCTGGTCTCTATCCTCTTCCCTCATTAGCTGACACTAGGACACACATTTTAGCACACAGTGCTGAATAAATTATCAAGAATAACTTTTAGCAAGAGTACAACACAACCAACAGAAAATCCAATTGTACTAAAGCCATCAAAAAGACTTTAAAAAACTTTAAAAATCCTAATTTTGTAAGCATGAATTTATGAACCTTTAATTTTGATTTTTTTGGCTTAAAAATATATTAAAACACCTGAGAAAAAAGGAAAAAAATAACAGAAAGCAGCAGTGCTCTCAGTATTTGCATAGGAAAAAAAGGAATGGGTGAATGTGAGAATAAATTATCTCTTACATTTTAAATATTAGATTAAATCAATGAAATTTTTCTCCTGATGTATCTTTAAAGAGAAAAAAATTAAGAAAGTGAGTAAAGCACACTAACTAATAGTGATATATCTAGCTGAGTGTTGGGAAAATATGTTTTTCTGGTATCTGTGAAGATCACAAGCAAAGAACTGTATGTAGATGACAGGCATGGCAGATACAGTCACTATAAAAGAAATGTGATAGAAAATGTAAAAATGTTTAAAATCTGCAGGCATAAAAAAACCTATACACCTAAGCTTCTTAGTAGTTGCTTCCCTTTTCTTTTAAAATAGTATCTTAGAGGGGCGCCTGGGTGGCTCAGTTGGTTGAGTGTCCGACTTCAGCTCGGGTCATGATCTCGCATTTCGTGGGTTCTGGCCCAGTGTCAGGCTCTGCTTCAGATTCTGTTTCTCCCTCTCTCTCTCTCTGCCCCTCCCCAGTTCGGGCACTGTCTCTCTCTCACTCAAAAATAAATAAAACATTAAAAATAATAAAATTAATAAATAATATCTTAGAAAGGCTGAAAGAGTTTGTTATATATACTACAACAAATACTAAAATGTTCTTCAAATGTGTCATATACATAACAGTATATTTTGTGAAGGGTTGAATATTGGAAACTGCATTAACAGGGGCGCCTGGGTGGCTCAGTCGGTTAAGCGGCCTACTTTGGCTCAGGTCATGATCTCGCAGTCCGTGAGTTCAAGCCCCGCATCGGGCTCTGTGCTGACAGCTCAGAGCCTGGAGCCTGTTTCAGATTCTGTGTCTCCCTCTCGCTGACCCTCCCCTGTTCATGCTCTGTCTCTCTCTGTCTCAAAAATAAATAAAAACGTTAAAAAATTAAAAAAAAAAAAGAAACTGCATTAACAGAAACTATATTGTTAAAATTCACTACACACAGAGTCCAAATCCCTTTCAAAATCACATACTTTTTTTTTTAATTTTTTTTTTAATGTTTATTTATTGTTGAGACAGAGAGAGACAGAGCATGAGCAGGGGAGGGTCAGAGAGAGAGGGAGACACAGAATCTGAAATGGGCTCCAGGCTCTGAGCTGTCAGCACAGTGCCCGACGCGGGGCTCGAACTCACGGACCGTGAGATCATGACCTGAGCTGAAGTCGGCCGCTTAACCGACTGAGCCACCCAGGCGCTCCAAAATCACATACTTTAAAATGTGTACATGGCTTGGTGTCAATGATTATCTTCTTCTGAACCACCTCAGTTAATTAAATGCAAGGAAACTGTAAACAGGTTTTTATCCCTCTTTTATTTGTACTGTTTGTAAACTTCAAAAGTTTTTTTTATTAATTTTTTTCTTTGAATATAACTGACACACAATGTTACATTAGTTTTAGGTGTACAACATAGGGATTCAACATATCTATACCTTATATGCTGTGCTCACCACAAGTGTCGCTGCCATCTGTCACCACACAATGCTATTATAATACCACTGACTATACTCCCTGTACTTATTCCCATGACTGACTCATTCCATAACTGGAAGCCTGAATCTCTTACTCCCCTTCACACATTTTTCCCATCCCTGCCTACTTACTTATTCTTAAAGTTGCTTTTGCCTTTAGTATTATGACACTGTTCCCTTGAAAGAAAAACTATGTATAATAATAATAAAATTGCAATTATTAAGCAGTAACTAAAAATATCATTCAAAAGATTATTATAACTCATAAAACTTTTTCCCTAAAATTTCATATACTTAGGAGTAAGAAAGCCTGATGACTTCTTAAATGCTGACTCAATTTGAAATACTGTGACAAATTAACAGAACACAATATTTATGGGGTTTAAAGAAGAAAATTAGTCATTAAGTTGAAAGTTGGACTGCTTTGAAAGTCGTTGAGGTTAAAACAATGGCAAAATCCAACCCATTTTAAAACTTCAAGGGAACAAAGTTTTTTATATCCTTCAATTACTTAGATCTTAAAAACTATACTCCTTGGGATCCTTCTCTGGCTCATGCTTCAATTCCTCATACGGTGTTTCAACCCTGTGTTTCACTCACCTTGTCATAAGTAAATCTAGATCTACATATCTGATTAATATTTCCTGTGCAGAAATTGGTCTTTATATGCAAAGAACCAAAAGCTGATGTTTCTGGTACGTTTTAGTGATGATACCAAGCACACTTTATTATAAAAACGCTGCTTTCAAGCAATGGTATCCTATCATCTATAAGCTTTGTATAATTATGATCTTAAATGGAGAGTCTAATTTAATTCGTTTAAAATAGGATAATTTTGGTCATACATAGTGTTGATGTCTACTAAAAATTTCTATTAAATGAAAATCTAAAAGGCATTCAATATTTTAGCATACAATATTTGTATATATTTTAATGTATAATTACACTTCTTTCACATCCTGAATAGTTTCGAACAGTTTTCTTATCACAAATGTCATTATCACCCATTAAAATATAATATTTTTGCTTAAAGACTTATGAGAAATAAATTCTAAAATCTAAATATGTAGTTTTAAACTTATTTTTCTTCTTTCCATGTAATTACTAAATTTTAAAGATAATATTGAATTTTTAAGTACTGTAATTTGTATTTATAAGTCATATATCTCTATTATTAATGGACTAAGCAAAACTCACCAAAACCTCCTCCTAAAATATTCAGAATCTAGTATTTCATTAATATAAAACATTTTCCTTGATTATCTTTCTAATAGGTGATTAAAGAGATTGATTTCCAAGTAGCATAGCTACAAAATGATAAACTCATGGTATTTGCTTAAAGACCTGATACAAAATCATTTTGGTTCCAGTATTCAATATAACTATAAAAGAACAAATGCACTATTATCATTAATTTAGATCCAGGGGATACATCAGTCTACTGAAATGGCTCAAGTTCATAAACAGCTAAAATTCAATAATGTGTTATAATTTTGAGTATTATTTTTTGTTAAAACTTTAAAAACAAAATTTTATCCCATCTCTTGTGAAAAAGTAATTAATAAATAAGCACACAACTTTCATTGCACAAATGAAAGTCAGCTAAATGACTCCTGAATCTTCTGTAAAGAGAACCAGCTTTTCCTAACACAGGTTATTACCATTAGAGGATGTAACAATGTATAAATATGCACCTCTATGATTTAAAATTTTGTATCTTGTGATATTTAATGTCAAAGCACAGTGGATTCCAATAAGACGAATCAAAGTCATTTGAACAAAAATGCTTTCTACATCATATAGATGCATAACTGTGTATGAGTATATTAACATTGTAAAAGGAAAACCATAACTCTGATTTACAAAATAAATATCTAACAATTCACATGATAATTACACTTGACCAGGTGGAATGTGTATCTAATGTGTAGGTAGCAAAAGAAAGGTTATATACATCAAAGCTGTTATGTATTAGAAAATTTGGACTTCTATTTCCATAAGAAACACAGCATATTTTTAACCTCATTATAATGATTGTGTTAAAAGATGGCACTCAAACTGATTCAAAGATTGACTCACAGTAACTGCACAATTCCAAATACATATCCTTAACTATGTTACCTGTCATCTCAAAGAAAATTATTCTTCCTATATAGTACAGATTGTTGTTATCCAAAGAAACTGTAAAATTCACAGACCAAAAATCGGTAGAATCATCCTTCCCAGAGATTTCCTATACCTCTTAAAACATTTTCCTCCTTTATTTTTGTTTATTCTCTATAGTAGGATATGTGTTGGGACTAAGTAAAATTAAATAAATCCTAATATACTTTATTATAGCATAGCACATAAATTAAAATACTGGGCAGAAAATATATTTGTTGAATGCATGCAGTGCACACACAAAAAACACTCAAGTTCTAAGAATGAGTTTTTAATTTAAGACAAAGTAGGGTATTTTTCATACTGAGTACCATGGTCAACACACGAGTTAATAAATATTGCTTTGGTTATAATGTGATAAAAATGTTATACATTTGAAATCACTTAAATATTTTACAAGGGCATTCTTTTCATAGATAGGAATTAAAATCCAAAGCCTAAGAACTGAGATAAAAATCTTAACTTCTGATTAATATAATGAAAATACCATTTTGAAATAATTTCTTCTTATTTTAGAAACCTATTTCAGATAGTCCCATGCCTACAAAAGGCAAGTGTGTCTGCTCCCACTTCTAAATTAAAAATAATAGTGGAATGAACTTTGAAATAAATAAGCAATAATTGCTATACAGCAAAATCCTACAAAGCCTAATTTCACTTAAGTTAAATTAGCAGTCATGGATAAGAAACAAATATTATTTAATAGGTCTTAGAATCCAGGCATTAAAATAAAATAGGAAGATACACTTGCTAAATTCAATCATTAATCATATAATCAGTGAAATATTAAAGTCTAAAAATAAATATAAATACCATATGTAAGCAAAATCAGTAAATTATCATTCACTACAGAATTACTAACAGTCTAAGTTCCTAGGATAGTAAAAACATTGTTCCTCAAATACTTTTTGGTGATTTTATTCAAAATATACACTAATATACACTACACAATCTGACAGCAAATACTGTACAATTAAGGAACAGAGATTTGTGTCCCTTGAGCAATAAGGCTTGAGGCAGGGCCAGAGGCATTCCCAAACCACTGGTCTTCACAAGAACCTCTTCAAAAATTCTAAGTAACATAAATTCCAATTTCTTTTGGTCCAGGACACACACACACACACAAGGTGCCATTTGCTAGAAGACTTACATTATTCCAGTCTGTACAGATTCACTAGAGTGGCTGTTCTCTAAATGCTTGTTAGAAATTTCACTTTCAAAATTCCCCTTTGTTAACAATAAGCTCTGCTTCTATCAGAGAACCAACAATACCATTCTCTCTCGGGTGTATAAATTTTATGGTTCAAGGAAATGCAAGTTTTCTTTGTTAAGTTAATTTGTTATTATTTGTTAAGTTAATGAGGTGCCAAAGATGCTTGTATTCAGAAACATTTATACTCAATAGAGCTTCCAGAGTTGAACTACATCCAGTGAAAGGTAACATATTTGTGTAAAGGCCCATGGTGACATCTTTGTTTAATACTTTTAGGGCATGGGAATATAGGCTTAGTACCTGATCAAGAATTTCACTAACATATTTGGTGGAGCTGATACTTCTCTGGTTATTACGCGTATTTTTTTGTGAATGTGAGAACTAATGGAACATCAACCGTATTGCCACACAATTCTACAAAGCAATAATGTGGAACTCAGAATGAACACTCTGGTTGAGCTCTGAGCTCAGTCACTCAGATAATCCCTCATCTTCAGAGGTAACTCCTATAGCATTCCATTGTTCTTTCAAGGGTAGCCTGAGGTGAAGCACATGAAATTGCTTTACAATCTAGAAAGCACCACAGAAATGCAAGTTGTTTATTAGAGTGTAAAAATAGACACTAAAAAGTATTTCCAACAATAATACTGATAAGCCCTTCTGTCAATTCCAATGCCAGGTAAAAATTAAGAAACTGCCCCCACGGTTTACTTATTGAAAACTTAATCAGAGGGGCGCCTGGGTGGCTCAGTTGGTTAAGTGTCCGACTTCAGCTCAGGTCACAATCTAGTGGTCCGTGAGTTCGAGCCCCGTGTCGGGCTCTGGGCTGATGGCTCAGAGCCTGGAGCCTGCTTCGGATTCTGTCTCCCTCTCTCTCTGCCCCTCCCCTGTTCATGCTCTGTCTCTGTCTCAAAAATAAATAAACGTTAAAAAAAAAAAATTAAAAAAAAAAAAAGAAAATCAGAGAACCTCACTCTATTTTCATTCCTCTATTAACAGCATTATATCTTATCTGAAACTAATAATTTACATTGTTTCTTATAAAACATAAAAACCAGCTATTGTGCAAAAAGAGCATTGTACTCGATGTTACAGACCGATGACTCTATTCCTTACTCTGCCACATTCCTGATAATATCCCTTCATCTCTATAGACCTTGTCCTTCTCTATAAAATGGAGATAATGCCACTTTCTTGCAAAAGTTTCATGGGATTAAATGAGATATGTCAACTCTGCTAATTACAAAGGACTTTAGAAATGATTTTATTATGTAACTACACAACCGAAATTAGGAATATGAAATCATGGTGCTAGAGACCACATTTATAATTAATTAGCTATCATAACTAAAATATACATAAAATCAGTAATATTTGCAAAATATACTTTGAAATAGGCTTAGAAAAATGTTAAAGTCATTTTGTTTACAGAAATGATTAATCGGCCTGGTGCAAATGGATGCTCAAGTGTTCAGAATGTGTGAATATTTCTTTAATCCCAATTGCTAAAGGATGAGGAAAAGAGCCATCATATACAGAAAAAGTAACATAAAATTTCCTGTTTAATTTCCATAAAGCCAAGGGAAGCCTAAGGTATTAAGAAAATGGTTGTTTTTATAGTACAGTCAGGTGATCTATATATTAAGTATACAGATTAATCTCTAACTAAAAATATTTGGACTGTGAAGTAATTAATATGATCAGAATGTACAATGTATCCTTAATGTAAAAACAAATATTTCATCATTTCTTCTTTGTCTGATCATATTTTTATGTGGGAGAATAAAATACACATGTATCAGCAAAGTATTTGTGACTGAATTGTTCTGTATCATGAAACAAGTAGGCTATTATATCCCTTTTTACATTTTTCTTGATGACTCAAGATACCCTTGAAAATGTCTTCTTAAAACCAGCTTACTTTATACTTTAAAAATTATTTAGTACAAGCATCCTAACTTCCTAAGATTCTTTTTTCAGTTTATATTCTTTCTAGCCAAATCATCTAGAAAATAACTGTAAGTTTAATGCATTAGGGTCACCCTGGATGATGGGGTTTTGGAAAAGCACAGAAAATTTTGTATTACTTTAAGTAGGATAAAGGATATTGAGAAATAAAAAGCTATTTGAGATAGTTAACATTGCTCATGAGCTTAATTTTTCCTAGTTTTGAAAGTATATACACCTAGATTTTTGAGACTACATGAAGCTTCAGGGTTCGGAAACAGTTCCAAAACACCATGATGCTCAATGACATCCTTATTCTTTATCTCTGCACTGACCTGATGTTGCAGGACTCAGAAGTCAATAAATTAAAATTCCTGAGAGTTTTGAACAACAAGATAAAACCACACACACATACTCACACACACACACCTTTGTGCCTTAGAATAATGTTTATGGTCTTCAGGAAATGCAGATAGACTGTATTTATTATCTGTATTAAATGACAATAACAATGTATCTAAAGAAAAGTCTAAGGTCATTGATTGAGGTTAAAGCAAAAAGATGCCTACATATAATAGTTTAGAGAGGAATAAATTTTATGTGTAAATATGGTTTGAAGCCTAACGACTGAGAAATATCTTTTGTAGAACCTAAGTATATAATAGTAAAGTACCCTGGACAGCAAAGCACAAAATTAACAATCTTAGGGAAACTATTTTCTTTCTTCCAACACAATGATTCTTCATAAGTAATAATTTTGGAAGTGCTGCACACAAGAGGGAAATATTTTACTGCAACTTTCCAACTGACCAGGCTTCCACATTGACACTGAGTATTCCATTCACGTGGGAGAACAGGTTGTCACGTGCAAAGCCTCGGAATAACCAGCCAGGAAACCCTGTGGAAAAAATTGGGGTTTATATGTTTTCATTGTTTGGGGACTGGATGTTAACCACAGGTTTAAGAAATTGTAGTGCTGGGCAAGTTCACAGCAGAGACATTACAAGAAAGCACTCTAGATGTAAATATATTTGATAAAGGAAAATGTTAGTTTTTATCCAGACCTCACACCCAGGCAACACTAATAAAACAATATTAGTTTGAAATAATAATTCTGGAATGTCAACTTCTATCTGCCCCTACATCCCAAAGACATGGAAATAAAAAAATATGGAGACACATTATCATGATTTTAGTGATACAAATAACAATAATAATAGCCAAATGATGATAAAGGTGAATTCTAAGGATATACAGAACAAAATGGAAGCACTTATGGGGGACTGATATTGCTTATCATTTAAAAATGTGTAATAAGCTATAAAATAGTAGAAAATAAATATACTCTTAGCAAACATTTTTGGTAATATAAACATGTTTTAAACCCAGAGCGCTATCAAAGAAAGTTACTGTAAAAATTAGGGTTTTTCCCTTTCTTTCTTTTTTTATTTGCTTGTTTTTATGTTGGCTACTCAAACAATTTATAGATATATTAAAAGACTTTTCTTTTTAAGTTGGATATTCCTTTGTTGGCAGTGGGAAATCATTAGACATAGAAATTTGGAGAACATTTTATGCCTCAACAGTATTCTAGAGAAAAATGTTAAGTATTCATATTCATAAACCTTCAAATTATAGCCACAGGAAAGCAGCGCAAGGTCACTGTCTAAATCTCTGCCACAGTGCCAAAGTGGTCAAGCTATATAAAGCTTTCAACTATACTCCAATTCCGTATGATGGAAGATAAATCAGGCAAGAAAAAGCACAGAAGGAAAGAGCAATATTCACAATGGATTTAGATCACGTCTACACTTATTTTTATAAAGCAAACTAAGTTAAAATTGGTCAAAGATTAACCTACTGACTCAAGAAAGGACTTCTCTTCCAGAGTTTCTAAATATTAAAGGGTTGGATAAACGAGTCTAAAATTTTGTTTCCAAAATAGCTTCATTTTAGATAACATTTTCATAACAGAAGTTGTTACTTTAAAAAGACTTAAAGGGCCCAACATAGTTTCTTGGCTGGGTCACAGATGCTCTCCTGAGAAGAACGGGGTGGCCTTCTATTCAGGAATGCAAGGCAATCCCATGTCCCGTGAGCCTGGCTGTTTCAATCCACAATTTCCACAATTACCCAGCTGCACTGAACTACTCCCAAGTGCACTTCAGAGGGAATGTATTTAGGAATACAATGTTTCTCCAGTGTTTTTGAAATCTTTTAGCTTAAAGCAATAGTATCTACAGAGGTCTTTGTGAGGGATATGCAGTAAATCAATTTAGATATTCTACAATCTAACTCTGAATTACTCCAGAACATCACACAACCATGCACCTGGAATACACTACATTTCTATACAGTACCTTTCCCCTCACTGCCTCCACAATTCCTTCCATACATTGTCCCTGAACTTACGACTATAGAGATCATGGTGATGATGTCACTCACAAGGATCATGCTCTGATGATGATTATCTTTTCTGTGAAACTACACAAAAGAAACTTCTCTCTGGTGTCACTATCAGGAAAAATTAGTGTGCACTTAACTGGTTTATTTTTATGTAATGGAAGCTGAAGTTTTGTAACTGATGTTACTTTTCTCGAAGCATGTATGTTAGAATGTTTATGGTTAAATCTGCAGCCGAATTTTCTACCCTTATTTTTCTTCACCAATCTTTTCTACACATTTTTAACTTATTTCATGTGGCTCTATTTTTACATTTTGGTAGGTACCTTAAGTCACTTTTGGTATTAGGGTAGACTTTAAAGCAGGAATTGAAATAAAATTAAATGAATATGCACAAAACATATTTTAATATATTTATTATAATTTTTTCATTAAAATACAGAATTTTCCACCCATTAATCTCAAAATACCTTTGATTCAATGAGAAACAATGTAACTAAAATACAACTGATGTAAAGGTGTTAGTTTATCCATAGCTTGAACAGCAGAATTCAGGAAATAGGACATTATCTCAGCAAATTACCGATTTGGAAATCTTGCAAAGAATGGAAAGCAAGTGAAAAAAAAAAAAGGCTTCTCATCTAGCAAATCAATCAATAAATAAATAACATCGCAAATCTGAGTTCCTAGACTTTATTCCTCCAAAAACCCACTAATTTTACAGTCACAATCCTAAGAGTTTCTCTGTTATTCAACTCCACAGGACCACTGAAGATGCATATTGTCCACAAGGAAAAGCACACTGACAGTAGTAAGAATTCACAAGGAAAGGGGCAGGGTAATCAAAAAAAGGGACAAAGGAAAAAAAAATCAAATTGGCGAAGGGTATACACGCCCTCAATGTTGTGATACCTGAGTAGCACGATGAACATAGCTATACTAAGGGGCAACCTAATAACAATAACCATTATGTAACAGACCAAAAAAATTACTTTATGGCATATAAACTTTAAAGAAAACAGGATGAAATATCCTTTTCAGTTTTCCTGGTTTATTTAAAACAAAAAATGATAGATTAATATACAATACTGATCAAAAAGATTTTAATTAAAATAATGTAAACAAATAACATCAATAACAACAAGCTGGTTGGCAAACGTTTTACATACAGGAAAACTCAGCTATTGAGAATGAGTTTTCACCATTCCAAAATTAAATCATTACTCATAAAGGCAACAAAACAGACATGTATTAACTATTTATCAAATACTGCTTTAGTTTTATGGTGTATTAAAGTAAGGTTTCAATACATAATAAATGTTAATTCTTATTTTCTCCCTTTGAATGTTCTATTTCTTGACATTTTGTGAATGAAGTACAAAAAATGGGAAATACAGAGTTAATTGTTCTTTGTAAAATTTCCTACACACAGAGTGGTTTAAATGTCTTCTAAATATTCTTAATCAAAATTAATGCTTTTTTAAGTAAGAGCAAAGCCAACAAAACTTGTCAAGGGGATGATAGTGTAACTGAATTAAACTGTGAAATTAACAACTATTTGGTGAAAAAACCTGAAATTGAATACCACTATTTGCACTGATATTTAAAATTTTCAGTGACATTAAATCTGAAAATTTACATTATTCTTTGAACTCTTTTATGAAAAAGATTAAATTGTTACTTCAACACTGTTAATTAAGAATAATGATTTTTCACATGTATTTTCTGATATAAATTTTATAAATCGGTAACAAATCTTTCCTAAGTAAGACACAGTGATATCATTCACAAAGATAGTAAATATTGTTGGGGTGCCTGGATGACTCAGTTGGTTAAGTGTCCAGCTCTTGAGTTTGGCTCAGGTCATGATCTCACAGTTCATAAGTTTGAGCCTGCATAGGGCTCTGTGCTTGGGATTCTCTCTCTTCCTCTCTCTGCCTCTCCCTGCTTGCACTCTATCTCAAAAATTAACATTTTTTAAAAAGATAGTAAATATCTTTAAATATTTTCTCCTAATAAATATGAGTACATTTAAGATTGATCAAATAATTCCAATGAATTTACCAACACAAGATCATTATACTGCATCTGATTTCCATATATATCAACCCAAATTTTAGAGTGTCTTACTGATCACAGCAAAAATGAACCGAAGAAATGGATGAAACCCATGAGAAATATCAAATTATTAGTGTGATTATAATATCTCCAATATTAAGAAAACAAATTATAGTTTATCCTAATCTTTCCCACAATATAAAGGCATATTTATTTTATATATACTTTAACTCAAATTAAACACTCATCTCCATTTGAAAAAGGAAAGAGCCAGTCAATTGGCATCCCCTAAACTCAACCTCACTTTCTATATGGTAAGACTGTAAGTAGCGTTTAGTTTTAGGTATAAAATTCTTATTATTGATGTTTGATATATATTTTATTGATGTTTATAGATATTTCAATAGATTTAGAAAACTGTTGCAACTGTATTCTAATGACTAAAAATTCATTTTTCAAATGAGAAACTATATTACACCAGCCTGGCTATTTGCATTTTTTACTGTTGAAAAGGATAAAAACAATGAAAAGACAACATCTTGCTAGACTTTATAATTTCATGTATTACTAGGAATTTTTATAGTTCCATTTGTTTTCCAAAGTGATACACTAATAGTTTTGATGACAAAAAATTACACACATGTACACACACACTCCAGATCTTTGGGCCTACTATAATCTTTGTTCAATGTAATTATCATGCATCATATTTTAGGTCAAACATCTAGATGTGCACTTAGTTCACAGGCATGAAAACTGTACCCATTTCAATTTAGCTTTATAAACCAGCCTAGGCAAATGTGGAGAGTAAAGATGGTATGTCCAAGACTCTGTACAGAAACTCAAAAGGGACAGCTTCAAGCTAAAACTCCAGATATCCTTCTCTTCATTATAAACCATAGGTTTCTTACCAACACTAAAAGTCTCTCAGATTAAATAGATATTTTGGAGGCTCTTATTCTGTGCTCATTTTTTCCATTACCTTCTTGTCTTCAATGAATAGCTCTGATTACAATAAAATTTCATGGACCGAAAGAAGCCTTACATAGAGATCTCAATAACTAAATGCTTGATCTAGAACAAGACTAGCCTCTGAAGTCAGGGAATCACAACATATTTGTCAAGGAAGCCTAATGTCAGAAAAAAATCTAGTCTCGGTTAAGCTATTCTGAACATAAACTACCCTAGCTAAGCCCTTCAGGTACAGATGAAATAATGTGCGTCCCTATAAAGTACAGTCCCCTATTCATCTGAATATGAAAGCACTCTATGTTGTATCTGAAATGTCTGTCATTTCTAGTCTCTTTACTCATATCAGTGTATCTGATCATTTATATACCTTTTGGAAAGTCAGGATTGGGTGGATTTTTTCAGTATAATGTGGAATAACATGAAAATTTCAAATGATAACGAAGTGTTCTTAAGCAAGAACATTTTGAAGTGAGTTTTGGGTTTATTTACTAACCACTGAAGCAAAATGGCTTACCTTCATGTAGGGCAAAACTTTTTCTACCACAGGATGTGGTAGAAAGCATTTTGTTTTTACAATCTTTAAGGCAAACTTTATAACCTGAGTTATGTGAACCCTTTTATATGATCCACAATTAGTTTAGGGGATCCGTATACTCTTTAAAATACAAATAAAATTTTCTGTGCAGTAAGTATATTTCTGTGAGAGTCCACTGCTTCCTTTATTTCTCTGATGGGCCCATGATCGCTCTCCAAATTACTAACAAATGGTTAAAGAGTCTGGATGAAGGGGTGACTCAGACTGGGGACACTTCTATATTGCCTTGATGCTTTACCTTTAGTTCCCAGAATTATCTTCTCTTGCAGGTCCTCAGCCTCAGCAGTATGCTTTCATTAAGAACCCTATTTAAGCTAGACACTTAGGAAATCAAGAAACCATACTCAAAGAAAATGAAGTTTATGATTACATGCAGAGAGCAAAGAAATTCATCTCAGAAAGCACTTTTATGAGCTTTCAGGACGTTAATGAATCATATATTTGAAAAGACTTTCATATCAATAGACAAAGGAAATACTATATACAGATGTGCTAATATCTCTTTCCTGATGAGTGTCTTAAACAACTTTGAAGACATTGACTAAAAAAGAAAATATAGAAAAAAACTTTGTGTAATCTAAATAAACTATTAGAAAACATAATCTCAGAATTAAAGTGAAACTTGAAAGTGGATAAAACAATCGTTCCAATTTGGACTTGCTTAGAAGTTAAGAATAAGCTTCAAGGGCTAAGCATTCTTTAAAGATGGTAAAACAAACAAACAAACAAACAAACAAACATTGCAAGGCTAACAGTTTCTTGTTACCACATAAAAGTTCAAAAGCTATTAATAAGTCTAAAATATCTGACAGATATTATACTATTGAAAATATGTTTGTTAGAGCCCACAACTGTTACAATCAATATCCCCCCTTTACTGAAGTCAGCTTTGCAATTTGTTCAATATTTACAGTTTGTCAGAATAAGAAATTTATCCTCCTGGTCTTTAAAACCCACAGCTCACATAAAACCTTCCTTGAAACAAGTGATTTACAGAAACTAGGCATTTAAATTTTTTGGTTGTGTTTCTGCAATGAGTTGACCAACTCATTATATGGCAATTACCTTCTTAAAGACAAAAGATGGCCTACTTGAAGCTGGCTATCCAAAATCTAAACCCATTTCACTACCCTCCCATTTATTGGTGTGAAGCTGAATAGAGTAATAATCTTTTTGATTATTAATATTACTATAGATAATTAGTAATTCTTCACTGGTTTCTATATTTTTATAATTGAACATGCCACTTTCTAATCTTCATGGCCTTAGAAAATTGAGAAGAAGAAATATTTATTTCATTTATTTTTGACTCTCCTCCCAGTCACCTTGTTACCTCCTAATTGGATCTGGCTTTCCCTGGAGGCCACCTCAGTGGGAAGATGGCATCTTGAAGGGGCCTGCTGTGCTCAGTCTGTCTCAGTGTCACCATCAAGGCCTCTCTGTCTCTGGGGCTGCTTTGATTTGCCCTCTGTTAAGACATGCTCTCAGAGGCCACAGGTCACAGAGTGACTGCAGGCACAGGAAGGAGTAGGGACCCCAGAAACCAACCCTCCCCCTGACATGCTCCCACCATGTCCCATCCCCTCATTGCTACATGGTTGCTGTTGTGATTGAAGTTTGTATATTAAAGGGTTTTTATAATATGTTTTTGATTGATCTAAAAATAAAAAGCATTTCATCTAGGGAAAAAATTGTCTAAAAGGCATAAAAATTGCCTGCTTTGGACATTTCTCTAGGTCTCAGTCTCATTATTGGGTCTCAGGCACATGTAATTAAACTTTATTTTTTGTTTTATTTTTTCTCCTGTTAATCTGTCTCATGTCACTTTAATTATTGGATAAGCTAGAAGAATTATGAATGGTAAAGAATTTTTTTTTCTCCACAACACTCCAGAATTACCCGGAATATATACTTGCTGTTCACAGAGATTAATTTTGTCTTTGTTTTCCAAATGACTTCCATCACTTCTCTAACATAATATTCCTAAGGGCCATTCACAGACAATGCTTCAAAATGAAAGTATCTCCTTCTCCTGAAGAGCTTTTTAACCATGGGTTAATAATGAAGAGTATCACAAAGTTTGAAGAGAACTGAGTGGGCAACCTTCTGTATGATAATCACTTCACTAATGAAGTTACTGCCCTCATACATATATTTGTAGAAACTATAAACTCAAATAAACTGGTTCCCCAGAGCTAGATAGAGAAATCAATCACATTATTTTCCTCTCATCTCTCAGATGCAAATGTATGGGAGCATGAACCATCACTGCTTCAGTCTTCCTCTCAAATTAGTGGATGTCTGTCATTAAGAAGACACAGTAAGTATGACCATGAACATGAAATTCATGATCTTTATCAAGTAGCAATAACAGCCACTCTGCAAGTACATGCCTCAGTTTACGATAAAATCCTCTATCCTCTAGAAAGAACAGGTTTAATTTGTCACGAATGTTAACTAGAATTTGATAGACAGCAATATGATTCATACTTTTGCAAGCAGAAGGTGGCTGGTTGCTTCTTTTCCATTTGCCTCTGATCTCTTGGATTTTAAGTTTGTCCTCAGCACAAAGTGGACCTCCTGAAAGTCATCTGCTGGGAAGAGCATGCAGGCGCTTTCCTTAGCTGCTCTCAGCAGTACTTGCTGTACCTGAGAGGGAGCAGAGGAGTAGCCAGGAGAGCTCGTGTCCCTGGCAGGCTTTCAGAGAGCCCCAGTGCCTCTGCATCCAGGACCTTATCCTGCTGCTGCATAACTCCAGATGCCTCTTTCCTCCCTCCACCACCACCCCCACCAAAGGACTACAGTCTAACAGCAAGTGCCCTCAGGACACTTCAAACTTGCCCAATGCCAATTTGGCAAAATAGTAACAATGAAGCCAAGAGATTTACCAGTTTAATTTAAAAGGGTCATAATCTCCCTTCCAAAAAGCCTCAGCTGCTAAAACACTGAAAAGAAAAAAAAAAAAGAAAAAAAAAAAAGAAAAAAAAAAAAAGCTCTATTCCCTCCCTGTATTAAGAAAAATGTATACTTTTAAAAATTTAGTAACAATGTCTTTTTATACACAGAAATCATCATCAGACGATCCTGAGGACCTGAAAAACATTATGTTTTTCTCCCACCGATAACAGTAGTCTTTTTTCAAACTGGCAGAATGGAAACAAGGGCCAGGAGGGGTTAGTTAACTCTGTCGCCCCAAGGTCACACATCCAAATCTCTGACCCAAAAGACTGTATTTTCCTTTCCTTCTTTCTGTTTGGGCTTTCTTTCCCTTTATCTGGACAGTTCTCCTTTTAGTCCACAGCTTAATGTCACAGAAACACTGGCAATTCCATGCTGTGCTCTAAAATTCAGGACTGTCGACCAAGAGAAACCAGGCCTTGGCAGCCTTTGTCTAAACACTTCAAAATAACAATCTATACAGAAACTGGTATCTTTCTATTTTTAAGAAGATTAAGTTCTGAAGCTTTCTAATTTTAGTGAAATTAAGTAAACAGGAAAAACAACTGCCTTTAGGCAATCAGAAATGGAAAATATATACTTTCTGAATGAATTGTATATTATATACATATAAAGTTGAAAGTTATATATAAAATTTAGATAATTTAATGTACACTTCAGATAGTCATTTAAAACATGAAACATGAAAATAACTTCATATAATGCAACTCGATGATCACCATTGTATTCTAAAATGATGATACATTTGTGTAATTGCCGTGTTAAAAGTAAACTATTCTTTATTCTATATTTATAAAATCTACATGAAGCATTTTAATATCTTACTCTTGGGATAATTAAACAATATATTCCATTAATTTTACATTTATGTATAAGATTAATATAGCTTAGTTTACCTGTTCCTGAGTGCAACGTATGAAGTAGTAGAAACTGCAGAAACCCAGCAAACATAACAGCAGCATAGGAGTGGTTAAATAAATGCTACTGGCATCAAATCACTAAATTCTAGCTAGCAAAGGCAGCAAATCCACAACACAATAAAAAATCCACAAAAAATGCAAAAGACATTTTAAATAAAATTCCCTATGGTCCTCGCATTCTAAATCAAAACCAAAAAAAGCCTGCAATGTCCAACATTATACAACGGTGACACTAAACAAGGCCATAAGTGCTGCTGTCATCAAAACAGATCTCTGCAGTGTACAGATTCTCATTGATTACCGCATTAATCTATAGTGTTCTCTGCTATACGAAAGAGGTTTCCACTGTAGCAAACACCAAAGCTCTGGTAGGTCCATAATTAACCATTTCCTGAAACAATGCACAGAAGATGTTACCTTCCTGTAGGCAGAGACACGAAATGAAACAAAATGCTGTGGTCCCTTAAAACTAGCACAGGAGAAAAGACTCGGGCATATGCTTGAAGAGCTCCTCCTATTATCCCCCAGTGACATTGCACTGAGATATTCATGGACTAAGATAACAAAGTCAAGCCTTGCTGGCTTGTGGACCACAGAAAACTCACCTGAAATGATCTGGTCCCATTATCAATCACTGGCAATGGTTCTGCCACGCTCTGTGTAACAGATCATTTCCCCTGCAGTTTCTCTGAGAGATCTTACTCAGTCCAATGACAACAACTGGCACCAGGAGGCATAAACCAGGAGTTAAGGAGTGATTATTGAGAACACAGACAAAAGTGTTCCTGTATAGCCAGCCTAGAGCTAATAGTGGCTCAACTCCAGGGGGCAAAAGACAACTCCAAATAGGCTTTGTCAATGGGGCGGGGGGGGGGGGGGGAGTGGGGCTCATATTATATTCAACGCTTTAAAAGATGTAGGTTTTTGATCCCTGTAGAGTCACAACTCATAGTCTTTTTCACAACTTACAGATATTTCTCACTGAGACAGAATCATTATCCTCTGTTAGGTCACTACACTCACTTTATCATCCCCATATCATGTATTACAGAACTGAAAAGTAGAGGCAGACTGCTTCTAGTTTGTTTTAAAAATTAAATGATCAAATGATAATAGGAGAAGAATTAAGAACCATCTTTCATTTATTTAAACTAAACTCACTGTGTTAAATCAAAATATATATACTTGTCAAAAATAATTGATAAAAAAAAGTTAACACTGAACCATGGATCATCTCACTATCACCAAATCAACTGCCAAATATCAGTCTCACACAAATCAGCAAATGCGAATGTTTTCTTCCCCTGAAGAGAACATGACTTTAGCCTCTATTTAGAATCTTTGGTTTTTCTTTATCTCAAACTTGCAACTGGCTTAAGTTAAAGACTAGCCAAATTGTTGCTTAGAAAAGAGAAAGGGAAATAAATATCATTTGAATGATTGTTACGTGCCAAATATTGTGCTGTGTTCATTTTACTTACTACATGGAATTCTCGTAGGTATATGGCAAAATCAGTATTACTTACCCTTTATTGCTGATGAAGCTCAGAAAAGCTAATTAACTTGCCCAAGGTCACATGGATTTTAAGGAGGAAAGTTGGAATTTGGACTTGACTTTGTCTGACTTGAAAGTCCATGCAAAAGCTTTTCAATACAACATGGTATATATGAGCCACTGTAATTATTTTGACAGATTACCTCAAAGTTAAAAGTGCCAGTGACTTGGTGTGGAAAACCACAGTGATGCAGGAGGGGCCTACAATCATCTACTTCTATTTTCTACATCTGGAGTCAGACAGATCTGCTGGCCCAGCAAGCACACTGAAGAGAACACATGGAAGGAGAGTCAAACTTTCAACAACCAATTTACCAATCTCCTCTAGGTATAAGTAGTACTATATAATTCTATTTCACTGAAATGTAAAAATCTATGATCTTATAGACCTATGTACGCTAAGTCAACTGAATTAAAATATTTTAATTCACTGCATGTGAATTTCTTTGTTGTACTTTCTTTGAGGTATTTCTTTGTTGTATTTTCTCCTATTTCTTTTTTTTTCTCAGTTATTAACTGGTAAAAATGCACTTCAAATTATAAAGTTGTTTTGAATGCTACTGGTCTAATATTTTTCTCTTATTCCATGTCATGAATTGATACTAATTTGGTATAATTATCTTTGATTCCCTAAAGTGCCTCCATAAGAAGAAATTTATCAAATGGTAACAAATTGTACTTCTAACAAAAGATACTTGGAAAACCAAATAAGGTCTCTGAAATGATGTACATAGCTTTCATAATTACAGAGTTAAAATACAGAATCAAAGTGAGAAGGGGCTGATGACTTTATTTTAAAATACGCTTCCACTTATTTCTGAGTACCACATACTTGGATATTCTATGATAGAAACGAGTGTCAGTCACTGAGGACACTGTCCACAAATAAGTAGAAAAAAATCCTTCCATTTTCATCTTGTCAATTGAGAAATTTATATTAACAATATTTACTTATTTAAAGCATTTCTGTCACTCTGTCCATTTTGAACCATCATATCCCACCTTGGGGTTATATATTTCATACCCTCCTACTCGGCTGTGATTCCACAGCCTTTCAAAGACCAGCAGACTGATTTCCCTAGAGAGAGAACACATAAAACCTAACATCAATTGTAATTTTGAGCCAGCTTCACATACACCATTTGACCTTGTGATACCATGGCCCACGTCAAGGCTTCTGTGTTTGTGGAAGGGTTTCAGCTCTTTTCAAGAACCCAGGATCCATTGTTTTGAAAAAGTGACTCAAACTTCCTATATTTGCATTGAACTATCCACTAATGGTGAATTTAATTTGTTAAACATTTCTCACTCTCTATATTAGCATGAGGTAGCAAAGCATGGAATACACTGACCACCAAACAAAACTCATGCACAATTAAACAGCTTGCTATTCCTCTTCCTTATTTTCAGAGAATATTGACATTCTCATCTTTATATCTTTTTGGGGTTGGCTATTACACCAAAAAATAAATCACAAATGTGATTCATCATCTTACAATCTTTAGGGCTATGTTGCAAATATAATCATCCCTTTTCAGAGAAAAATAATGAAGATAAAGTTGGTATCTAGAAACTTTGCTTTGTTGAGAAAATGGAACAAAATCACTCTACACCTGACACACACAGAATGGGAATATTTATACTGAAAATATAGATACAGAGGGTGTGTTAAATATGTTTGTGTCCAATTCTTAAATATAATGAATTCCCATGCCCCAAACTCATTGTTGCTTACCAGCACCTGTTCCTCCGGCCTCGACTGTTCCCTCTTCGGAATCAACAGACCTCACTTCTTCCCACCCTTCTGAAGAGATGGGTATCCCAGGTGCACACATGACAGCAACCTTGTAAAGAAATTCAGCCTGGGGATTTTCAGCTGTGCTTTTAAACAAATTCAAGATATTATCTAAGAAGAGCATAAAGTGCCTCCACCACTTTGCTTACATCATTGAACATCAGCAACAACCCATGGGTCAGGAGCAGCAGAAAATGGAAACCGAAAGAAAATATTGGTGTAAGAAAATCGCTTTGTATGACTGACGTAGGTCATTGCAAGCACTGTGCAGCTATGCAAAGGATTGCTTGGATAAAATACTGTACCCAAGCCTCAGTGGGCCTGGTGGTGTGGAGACTGGTAGCATTTACTGAGGAGAAGCATATTGGCATCTCTGTTGGGTTTTAACCAGATCCACAGGATTCAGGAAATAAGCTCTCTGCCAGATGACACTATGCTCCTAGCCATTCCTTCTGTTTACTTATCTTCCAAATTGCTCTAACTAGTGGCCTTTCTCCTGCTGGGAGCTTATTTGTGGAGAGGGCTAAATAAAGGATTTTTATGACAACAAAATGGCCATTGGCCCATAGGATGATTTCTTAAAACATAACTCTTCTGCTTTTGTTTAGTACTATTCAAATCAATTAAATGTGAGTTTCTTATTATTATATCTTTGATTTCTGAAGAAAAAATTTTGTTTCTTCTGAAGAAATATTTGAAATTAGGCTATCTTTGTACGTATGCACATTTTCTTTATATAGTATTTTCCTCCCATTTACATAAACTATTATTAAAGGTAGATTCTCTCTTCCTATTGTGGTATTTTCCAAGCAGAGGCAAACACTTTTAAATATAATATATATATACACACACACACACACACACACACACACACACACACACACATGGGTTTATATGGGTTTTTTTATATGGGTTTTTTTTTTCCTACTATATGGGACCTGGTACATGTCCAGACTATGAAGGACTATATCTTCTTTTAGATGGAATGCATACTCCTACTTTATGGGGGAACGGGGGAAGGAACTGTATTTTTCCTCTATCATAATACAGTCTTTTCATTAACACAAACAGATCTATGTATTTTACTTTTAGCATATTACTCTTCAAGTAATCATTACTTTTTTAAATTTTAATACAGAGAATGCTGTAAATAGTAAAAATAAGGTATATACATGTATTTCACATTTCCTAAAGCATATTCATGTACTTCAAAACAAACCTGAGAAGTGACCAAAACACTCTAAGAGAATCAACCATCTATAGAAACAGGCATGGAAGTATATACCAAGACTGACTTGTCTAGAAACTAAATTCCTAAATCACAATGTAAGGCTTCTACTTCACCAAATTTTTTTATTTCCAAATTAAATTTCAGTACTAATAGAAAAGCCAGAAAGTACAGATTACAATCAAGTGACAATACTATTAACGTTGAAATAGGAATCACATAAAATATCCTGGAAAATATGGGTTTTTCTTTTCCTCTACAGTCCCAGTAACTGATGAAAAAAAAATCTGATTTCAAACCACAAATCTCTTACAAGTGCACTTTGAAGTAATAATCAATACTGTATTGAAGATCTAAGTTCTATGTAATACATATTAAGGAGAGTGGAACTGAAATACAATACAGTAAATACATATTATTTCCTAACTCTCCTCAAATACTTACAAACATTGAAAAACATCTGTACTCAACTATAGCTGACTGTATGTAATTCCTCAGCTGGTCACAATCATACCTTATAAAAAACAAGATATATCTCCACATAGACAAATATATCAAGTAATTTAAAAAATGAGAATATCTAGATCATAAACTCTTCATGGGATATTCATAAAGCATCTGATTTTCTGTAGAACTACAGACTTAAGACTGTCCAGGTAAAAATAACATGTTGTTACCGTATTGAACAGCTTTATCTGTTTTGTGAGCCACACTGCATTATATTAATATTTTGGCATTTAAGATCAACGGCAGGACAAACTCTGGGCAGAAGAGAGTAAATACATTATCTTTCAGTCTATACATGTGTAAACTCTATGTGCTTTAAGTAAAATCAAGGTTCTTAATCTTTGCAACCAGTGGCAGAATACAGTATTTGTGAAAAGTTATGGCATAAACACAAGTTCAGGTTCAATGACCCTCTTCTGAGACATTTTCATAGACTAAAAAATCCACGTGGGTATCTTCATTGTTTTTCACAATGGACCCTTCAGGTCCAAACAGGAATATTCCATATTGGACTTAATTTTATTATTTCTCAAAGTTTTGTTGATCCATACACACACACACACACACACACACACACACACACACACTCATAATTTCTTTCACCTAGCAAAAATTCTGAACACTGCATATACTAATTATTAAAGAGAAAAAAGAAACAGACGAGGTCTCTTCCTTGAAGGTTTATTATCCCCATATTACAGAAGAAGAATCTGAGGCTTAGATATGATAAGTGACATACCTAATCAGTGGCAGAGTAAGACTTTTAATTTAAAAATAACAGTAATATAGGCGCCTGGGTGGTTCAGTTGGTTAAGCATCTGACTCTTGATCTTGGCTCAGGCGATGATCTCACATTTTGTGAGTTCAGAGCCCCACGTCAGTCTCTGTGCTGACAGTGTGGAATCTGCTTAAGATCCTCTCTCTCCCTTTCTCTCTGCCCCTCCCCTGCTCATGCTCTCTCTCTCTCTCTCTCTCTCTCTCAAAATAATAATAATAATAATAATAAAAACAACAACAACAATAAAAATAACAGTAATAATCAAAGCTAATCTTGCTTTAGTTCACAACATCCTTAAGTCTGGGAACTAACTTTTACCTAATATCTAGTACAAGACTATTCTTGGTGGTTCGTGATTGAGGCAAATAAATCGACACCGAGTAAAATGCAAAGGATGCTATAGGCTGAGGTCTATAGAGTCTTCATGAGACTCTAGCAGGGCTCTGCCATGCCTTGACCTCAGAACACCAGTTTATAGAGATGTTAATGGATGGTTCAGGATGAAAGGTACCCTGATCAAATGTATTTAGGACACACTTTGTATTGTATTATTTTCTAGAACAATCACAATGCACATTACCTATAAAGGTGGTGAGAAGTCCTTAGAGAAATTCTGGCCAAAGTTAGCATTGGCCCAATTTATTTGAACACAAAAACTTATGTTTGGCAGCACACTTATTAAAACTATTATTGCTTTGCAAAAATACTAGATGGGAGTGCAATGCTGCATAAGTGATACTATTTCTTTTTATTTGTTAAGATACTGTAAGGAAAAAGGGAAGTACTGAATTCTATTTTATAGATTCAGAGTTGATTTTCAGGACCATGTTCTTTGGGTAGTTTCTGTAATAATAAGCACTGTTCCATGTCCTGCTTTGTCACTGGGATATCTGTGATTCTGCTGTCACAAAGCACCAACTCAGCTATCTCCTTCCTGACCCACAGGGATATGCTTCTGGATCAAGGTCTTCAATTTATTCAATACTATTTAATCACCCTGAAGCAACTATTCTGAAGGATTCTAAGCTAAAATAAAACAAACAACATTAAACAAAACACAAAGTCCAAATGACATATTCTGGGAAATCCTAATTGTATATATATAGACACAGAATAAACCAATATTCAAAATACAACTAGGAGACTTTGTGGAGTAACAAAAAAAGGTAAGCTCTAAAGACATGAGAATGAATAAAATACAGATGGTCCCTGACTTACAATGACTCAACTTACAGTTTTTCAACTTTATGATGGTACGAAAGCAACATGCATTCAATAGAAACTAAAGCTCAAATTTTGAATTTTGATCTTTTTCTGGGCTAGCAATATGAGGTATAATATCATCTTATGATGCTGGGCAGCAGTAAGCCACAGATTATAGTCAGCGATGTGATCACAAGTGTAAACAACTGGTAGACTTATAACCATCTGTACCCAAGCATTTTTTTTTACTTAAGTACAACATTAAATTGAGATATTTAACACTTTATTATAAAATAGGCTTTGTGTTAGATGATTTTTCCCAACTGTACGGTAATGTAAGTGTTCTGAGCATGTGTTAACATTGACTAAGCTAAGCTATGATGTTCAGTAGGTTAGGTATTATGTGCATTTTCAACTTAATATTTTTAACTTATGATGGGTTCATTGGGACATAACCCGATCCTAAGTAAAGGAAAAACTGTATTAGGATTTGGGAAATTAATATATTTAATTAAGGTTTTTTTTCCCCAGGATGGAGAGCTACTTTCATACTTGCAACTTCCTGAGTCATAAGGCTACAACCTATCTTGTATCAGGATTTATAGGTTTCCTACAGTGGTGTGTTGGATACTAGAAGAAACTCTGGATATAAAGTGCCTAGTCTGAGAAAATCTGGAAGGTTAAAAATACTCAAAGAATTAGCTGCTATCAAGGGGCCCTGAATTCCAAAGCACTCTGAAATTCAATTATTCTGAAATTCTGAAATACAGGTGTGGGAATTACTGCTTTCAAATTGTGGTAATGAAACCATTTACAATATAAATGAATATAAGCATCCTATGAACGTTGCCATTCTTTGTCTCACAGTATGATAGAGGACAAGCATGTATGTAAAGGATCTTTCAAGGAGAATTGACCAGTACAACCTGCCTTGATCTGTGTTGTCTTCTAAGCTAGGGAGACCTAGGTCTCCCAGACCCTGAACAAACTACATGAAGAAACAGAGTTGATGCTGGGTATGGAATAAAGGGGATCAGAATAGCACATATGTCAAAATATCAGAGAGTGGCAGGATATAGGGCACAGTGAGGTAGGGAACACTTCAGAGAAGATCTTTTTAAGGAGATGAGGGGAAAAGATGAGTGAGTGATGAAAGAGAGATTAAAGAGAGAAATAGAAGGTAAAGGTAGGTCAGTATTAAGGATAATGATTACTTTGTAAACCTGATCCACCTACCACAGAATGTTTCTCCAATGTAAACCCTCTGACTGATCCTACACATTTTCTATAGGAGACCTGACAAAATAGGACAACAGGAAATTGAGTGCTTCTCATGGTGCTGAGATATTTAAAGAATAACCAAAAGTTGGCCATTTCAGCCTAAAGTCTGTACAAATGCTTTAGCCACTACTGCATTTCTCTGTAAAAAGACAGAAAACATGCTAAAAGAAAAGAGAAAGAAACCCAATGGACAAAGCCAGAATATTGGCTCTCTGAGACCCATTTCTTAGCACTTGTCTGTCCTTTGTAACTCAAGTTATTGATTATAGCAAAATGGGAAGGCTTTTGAGCTTGAAGCTGCATAGTAAAGGTATTACAGAATGAGGTATCTTTGACCAAGGACCAAATTTAATGTTAATTTCTTGTCCTGGCATTAAGTCATAATACAGACAATATAAATTCAGTCTACAAAATCCACCTAAGGAACACAATGAAACTTCAATTCCTTACAAGAGATTTATTGATTTTTCACCCAGGGTTCAGACAGAAAAAGGTTCCTCATTTATCTGAGTTGTGTGAAATTTAATATTAATCCTCCTTTCTTTGTAGGGTAAGCACTCTAAGGGTGATGGTCTTATGCACAGATGTCAGTTCCAATTACCTGCTTCTTACAAGGGCAAAACTGCCTCTGGTGGCCCTGTGTTGTTTAAAAACCCAAACCCTCACACATTGTAAGTCTTGATTCCATCAGAGGTGTTGAAGTATCACACCCACATAACTTAGGGTTCAGTTTTCTCCTTTCATTTCTGACTCTTAGAGATTTCTCTTAACACAAATTCAGCTACACCTTTTTAAATAAACATTCTTTTTCACCATTATAGGTTTTATGCAGTGGAGATTAGTTTTGTTTTAAATTTCTTTAGCTTAGGCAGCTATATAACTGTAAACAGGAAGTAGTTTCAAATGAAGTGTTGGGTAACTTTTTTCTTTTGATAATGCTGGCAGTTTAAAATCTCATTTATATGTTCAGGGACACCTGTAGGCTCAGTAAGTTAAGCATCTGACTTTGACCCAGCTCATGATCTCACGGTTCATGGGTTTGAACCCTGTGTTGGGCTCTGTGCCAACAGCTCGGAGCCTGGAGCCTGCTTCAGATTCTGTGTCTCCCTCTCTCTCTCTGCCCGTCCCCTGCTTGTGTTTTCTTTCTCTCTCTCTCTCAGAAATGATAAATGAATAAACTTTAACAAATCTCATTTAAAGTTCAAAACCATTAAAGTATATATATTTATTAAGGATAAAATCCAAGTATGTGGTCCAAATACCTAGCTTCCTACAGTCATGGATACGAACTATGTCTTCACTAAGAAAACAACCAATAAAAAGGCTTAAGTAGAAACATTAGGCCATGTATTACAAGACTTCAAACAGCAAGGTATTAAAGAGGGCACAAAGCCAAGAAGAGAGGGAAGATCATTTACCTGATGTACCAGCTAATTAATTAAATGCTATAGAAACTTTCTATACCCCATTTCTATACCTCATTTTCCTTTCCTATTTATTTCTATCCATGTGTTGTCCTTTTTTTGCGGTAGTGGTTGTTAGAAGTAATTTAAAACCGTTCAGGAATTAAACAAAACAAATCAGAACCTGTGATTTCCCAGAAAAAGAGACTCCCTAAGTTCTACCTCAGTTAAATTTCCAACCAAGTCACATAAAAGGTCAGTAGTTTCTCTGGTTTCTACTATTACTAAAGGACCACAGTACTACTGTGGTAGTTTTTTCATTCTTAATTTTTTCATTCTTCCCTTAGTTAATTTTTTAAAAACGTCTTCTTAAAAATGGTATGTATGTTCCAGGTCAGGGTAAAGCACACATAAAATCTCCCTCTACTCAAACACAATATATATTTCAAATAATAAATAACATGCTACAAAGCCTAAATAAGACAAATGTAGGGCTCAATTCTACAGAAACCACAGTGGTGAGTGGTTGAACCTGTCTGTCCCGCTGATAGGGAGACCAAGCTCTGGGTTGAGGCGGCTATTGCTGTAATGCCATGTACTGCTGGGAGAGAAGGCTAAACCCTACTTCAAGCTCTCCCAGTTAACAGGGCTCAAAGTAACTCCAGTAAGCCTCCCAGGACTGCTTTCTGAACGGTGAGGATCCCCATGTGATTTACAAAGCACAGGAAACTATGGAGGAGAAAACGCCTATGCTGTACATTCAACTGAAATATCATTCAAGAAATGACAAACGAATGGCATTTTACTACTCCCAGACTCTCACTAAAAGAATAAAATATATGCTCTAACAAAGAGAAAAATGAAGGCAAGAAAAAAGAGATCTAGAAAATAATTATGAAAAATGAAATCAGTAAATCATTTTAAATACGTTGGTAAATCTAAATATTAGCTATAAAAATAGTATTAACATTTATTTATATAAATGTTCTACAACAAGCTGGACCTATTCTAGATAACAGTAATATTAATGCTAAAGTCCTGTTTCATAGAGATAATAATTTTAGATTTTGCTAATAAAACAATTATAAAAGTAAGTATTGCACTGAAAAGTTAGGTTTGCACTGAAGGATAGGAAAAAAAGTATAATATCCTAAGCTCTAAAATAAATGAATAGGCTCAGAAAGTAACTCAATCAATCTAATAGAAGACACAAAAGGAAAAAAAGCAAAGCAAAGCAAAGAAATAAAGGAACACCCAAATTAAATTAATACAAAGGAATATGTTTACGGTAGGAGTTTAAAAATATAAAAACAAAAAAATGAAGAATGCATCACTATCCAGATGTAAGTATGATCAACATTTTGATGTACATTCTTTCAGTTCCTTCTCTATATACAAATGTAAGTATTTTTTCAAAAACATACCATATAGTATATATATACAATTAGCAACACCTTTCTCTCAACTATCACAAAAATATTTTTATGCCATAAACATAAGAATATATAATAGATGTTTTATGGCTATATAGTATTCCTTTAAACACTGCTCTTTAATCAGAAAAGAGAGCTAGCTTCCAATTTATATATTTTATAATAATAAATATTCACCCATACCCATGATAAAATGCTTTTTGAGATGCAATCATATTTTATAAACTAAACACAAAGAGGTCAGTTAGAGGTGAAGGTTCTATTAAATAAATTTGACAATTTCCTCATTAATTGGGCTACAATTTCTTGCATAATTTTGATTCCAACCATCCAGACTGAGTTTGAGTAATTTCAATCACTATCCCAAGTGCCCTCCTCATTGAAAAATACAAGGCCTTGGATGATGCTGCTTAATGTACCTCATGGTTTCCCAAAGGTTCTTAATCTCTAACCTGATTCATGGCTTCCCAAAGAAACTATTCCCTCTGGAACCTGCTAAACCTAATTTAAAATGTTGGGGGATTATGCCAGTTAAATTTTCAGCTCTTTCCTTTCTGACCACTCAGCTATAAGTCAGTTCTATGTGACCGGTTTTATTTTACACAATTGTTGCTGGTGTTATTGATGTTGTTTTATTTCTTTCTTAATATCTAATAGCAATTCTTTACTGTAATTCACAATATAATTTCTTCTGTGTATAACTGAAATTTTTTTTCATTAAAATATGTATTAAATTAATGCCTAGTAATAGCAATATTGTGGTTTACTTTTTATAGCTTGAAGAATTAATTAATGTCCAAATTACTAAAAATAATTAAAGAAACAGAATTCTGAGAACAGAGAAGTAAACTGTAATCACACAAGAAACAAAGTAAATAATTCTGTGCCATCTAGTGATCAGGTACCTATTGACTGAAATACTTTTTCCCCATGCACAATCATTAAATCAATAAACTAAAGGGATACACCAAGAATTAGAAGACAGGAAGTTACTCTTTTCAGACTCAATTATCCTTAACTGTAGTTTTGGGTACATCTTTTCTCTCTACCGAAACATGTAAGTTATTAGTTTCTTACTTTTGTAATTAGCTTCACACATTTAAAAAATAGAGAAACATCGAGCAGTGTACAACTTAATCCAACAACTACATTTCCATGTATGTAAATATAAACTATCACTCTAAGTATAAACCAGTATATAAACGCATAAATATGATGTCTTCACTTAAAATTACAATTGATTTCCTTCAGGAAAAGACAAAAACATACAAATGTCAAAAATAAAATTAGATACTTCAAGAGAATACAGGAGGAAGTGAAATTTAGTCTTAGTTTTAAATCATGACTAGAGATACAAGGGCATTTAAAAGAGTGGAAAATCAAGTGTCAAACAGCAGAGATGGAAATGTGTATGATATGCATAAAGTACAGTGTTGGGACACCTGGGTGGCTCAGCTGGTTAGGCATCCAACTCTTGGTTTTGGCTCAAGTCACGATCTCACCATTTTTTAATTTGAACCCCACACTGGGCTCCTCCATGCTGATAGCACAGAGCATGCCAGGGATTCCCTCTCTCAGCCTCCTGCTTGTGTTCTCTCTCTCTCAAAATAAATAAATAAATAAACTTAAAAAAAAAAAAAGGAGCACAGTGTTAGAGGAGGTGAGTCTGTGAGGATAAAATGGTGCTAAACTATGAGGACTGATGATCTTGGCTTAGGTTTTGGATTTTATTCTCTATGAAAAGACCCAATTTGTAAGAGTTTACCATTAACCCAACTGGGACAACCAACTGTTAGGACAGTAATAATTACTCACATTTGTAGAATACTCCAGATTCTGAGAATTCTTTCCTATTAGCTCTATACAGGCATGACTTCTGGTTTCTGTTTTGGACATTTCCAAGATCACTCCTCCAAGGTCACTCCCTCTCTCATTTGTGGGCTCCTAAGCACTACAGTCAGCCAGGCAGAATTCACACCTGTTAGTCTGTCAGAAAATTAATTTAAAGTACCTGGGTACCAGGGTCGGAGTTCTAAACTCTATCTGGATACATACAACTCTTTATTCTGTCTTCAAAACATCAGTTGAGTCATTTTGTACTTATTCCAGCCAAATACATCCCCATATAAATAAGAAACTTTTTAAAATGGGGTTCGCATATGATACAAAATTAAAATTCTCTTGGAAGAACCAGCACTTCATAATTTATAAAGGGTCAGGACTGAGATTTGGAAAAGTCCCTGAATGAAGACTGTCAAACTGCCATTCATAACCCCGACTACACACTGGAATTAGCATAAGTGATCCTTAAAAAAAAAAAAAACAATAATGCTTGGGCCACAACCCAGAACAATTAAATCAGAATTTCTGTGCTTGGGAGCTTGAACATTTGTAGGAAGCTTCTCAAGTGATTATAATGTGCACTGAACTAGTCCTATAGTTCTCAATTTAGTTGCACATGTTAAAATAAATTGGGGCATGGTTCCACAATGACTAAATCAGAATCTCTTTTGGTGCTGCTCTGACAATTTTTAAAGAGGATTCTAAGGTATGCTCAAGGATGAGGATCACTAATATAATCCATCCCTCTCATTCTGTAGCCCAAGGTAACTCAGTTCTTGAAAGATATGGGATTAAAATTGTTCCCTTGATCAGTAACCTCTAGGCTCTCTTTCCTCCACAAGTCTCTAAGCTTATAGTTCCCAGAACAGTGTATATGCTCAGCACCTCTCATTGTTCATGCCAGGCTCTCTGATTAGAATACCACATTGAATATTCCTGCCCAAATCCTACCCCAATTCCACGATGAAACCTTAGGATTCTGGCTTTCCTCTGAGTTTCTGTAGCATGAATTATCTATACATCCTATTTGGTATCATAGAAATAAAAGTATTTATTGAGCACTTGCTGTTTGTCAGGTACTAGGTACACAGAAGCCATACCAGATTATCTAATTTAATCTTCACAACTACTGCATGGGATATGAACAGTTATTCCCAATGGCAGAACTTGAGGCTTACAGAGGTTAAGAAACATACCCAATGTGTTCCATCTCTGGCTGTGCCTAAAACTCTGTCTTCGTGATCCTGGATATCAATTGTCTTCATAAAGTACTCAATAAGATTCTTGATGATCTTATGTTTTTTTATGGATGAAAAACAAAGGAGACAAATGCAAAACTTTCGTATTTATCATGTACGTACACAAGTATGGAGAAGCCTTAATCTCGTTCCTCCTATGAATGTTATTGCTATGAACCTAATTGTGCCCCTCACTCATACATTAAAGTCCTCACCCCCAAGTGAGAATATAATCATATTTGGAGACATGGATTTTACAGAGATAATTAAATTAAAATGAAGTCATTAGGATGGCCCATAATCCAATCTGACTGGTATCCTTATAAGGAAAGAAAATTCAGACACACACAGAGGAAAGGCAGTGTGAAGGCTCAGGAAGGAGACGATCATCTACAAGGCACAAGAAAGGCTTATTTGTTTTGAGAGTATGCACGCACACAAGCTAGGGAGAGGATGAGAGAAAGAGGGAGAGGGAGAGGGAGAGGGAGAGGGAGAGGGAGAGGGAGAGGGACAGGGAGAGGGACAGAGAGAGAGAGAGAGAGAGAGAGAGAGGGAGAGAGGGAGAGAGGGAGAGAGGGAGAGGGAGAGGGAGAGAGAGAGAGAGAGAGAGAGAGAGAGAATCCCAAGCAGGCTCCACACTCAGTGTGGAGCCCAATGTGGGGCTCGATCTCACAACTGAGAGATCATGACCTGAGCCAATATCAAGAGTTGGATGCTCAACCAAGTCACCCAGGTGCCCTGGAAAAGTATACACTATTATCTCAGACTCAGAAGAGTTTACTGGGGATTAAAGTTAGATATGCCCTTGGGCATGGGACAGGTGCTTAGAAAACAAAAACAAAAACAAAAAAACCTAACCACAGAAGTTCAGCTCAGTAATTCGTACAAAACACTCAAAGAAGATGGTTACAGGCAATAACTATTAAATCCAGAACAGCCATAAGAACCAGAGATACCCCACAATGTATGAAGAAGAATGATATACAAGGTAATATCTGGACTTCCAATATGGCAGTTGGCATCAAGAAAGTCAGTATCCAGAGGTCCAGCTTCTAATTTCTGGCCAGGAAACGGTGAGGGCAAGGCAATGTTTTAGTTCTAGAGGGACTTGGGTAGCAGAACTGGATCCACGGACAAAACCAAAACATGGCAAAAATCTGGTGCCTGGTCTCAGGAACAGATTAGAAGCCAGGCTGCTGGGGCTGGGTCTAGACTGCAGACAGAACAAGTGGTTAAATTGTGAATGCTAATCCTCAGAGGGTCTGGCTGGAGCTGGGGACAAATTGAGTTCCAAGCTCTTCCAATTACAAAGAGAAAATGGCTTCGGGGACAGGAAATCAGGCAGGCCTCAACACCCATAATGTCTCCTTCCCTGTTCAATAGCTTCTGAATTCTCTCCCAGGTCTAAGATTTTGTTATTTTGTTAAATTGAACCAAAAGTAAGGACAACCTTCTCATTCACTGGATAAAATGGGTCAAAAACACTGCAGTATGATTCTGCATTTTAAAAGGGTACTGAAGAACAATTTACTGAGAGATAAAATAGTGGCACTAAAATCTTCAATATCAAATCTTTTTGTAAATGTATTTTGAAGCATAAATGTTTCCCCTGAAAATGACCTTTACTTATGAATCTTTTAAAACATTCTATGTTAAAATTGTAAGCATATATTACACATAAAATTTGTATGATTATTTTTGAAAATGTGGCCCAGATTTTAATTTAGTTTCTCCTGATTCAAGAATAGGAATATCTTTAAGATGTAACTAAATGACTAATATTTCCAGCTATGGATTAATTTAGGAGAAATATTATTGGGTATAATCATGTTAGATTTACAGGCTTAATTTCTTTCCTTTTTATAGGATTTCCTTTTAATCACAACTCTTGTTTTGGAATCAAGGAGATTTTTTAGTAGTTATATATTAGGCGGAAATTGTAGCTCTGAAAAAGCCAGCTTTTCACCATGACGATTTCCAAAATTTGCTTAACACATATTCTTAGAATTAGCTCAGACCACACACATACATATACGCACACACACAGGGAGTTATTTGTGTCCTCTCAATTTCTTCCTAAGATTTAAATTGCACAGATGATTAAAACTGCTAATGTCCATTCCATATTCACTGTAAGAAGAAATCAGTTCTCAGAATCCCTCTAAGGCATTTAAACGGTAGCATCTAACACCCTAAATCATGCCTCTCTCAGTAGTTGAAAGGGAGAAAGAAACATCTTTCCCTCACCAATACCAGACAGTAGTCTCCCTTCTCTTTTGTGTATATTCTCATCTCTGTTCTTTATAATATTAACAAAAACCAGGCCAGGTAAAACTGTTGGGCTTTGGTGCTAAATGTCAACCTGTCCAACTGCTGGTCCTACAGTATTTTCTCTTGTCTGTATAGATCAAGAGTGTAAATTAAATAAAAAGCTAGAGAAAGTACTTGGTTGAAAGTTAAGAAGTGCAGGCAGAGGTCTATAAAAGTGTGTTCATCAGCCTCTGTGTGAATGGGCTAAGCAGAAGTACATAAAATGAAACAGGACAAAAGAAATGAGGTGGGCTCTTGTGAGAGAGTCACTATGGGCAGGGGCTATATTCTAATCATATATTCCAAAGCCTGGTAAGTGCCTGTCATACACTAGGAACTCAATGAAATACTATGTAGAAAAGGTAAAAGAGAAGCCAATGCTGTTATAATTCTACATGGATCCATTGCTGTTTTGAGGTTCTAGTGGCAAAAATGCCAGTTATAAAAGACCCAGAAGATACCAAAACTGGTTATTTACAACTTAATGAAGGGGACACTAGATACCAGTTTTTTTTTATGTATTCCTATTCATGCACATGATGAAAATTAAAATAAATATGGGCCTGATATGTAGTTACAATAATTCATTTCCCCTCACATCCTGTTCACACTATTATTCCACTTCTCAAACTTATTTTTAAATATTTATTTTCTTAGTTCTTCTAATGGAAAGTACTCTAATTTTTAAAAAATAAATTGCCTCTGTATGTTGACAGCCTTATTGAAGATATTATCCACTGGTTTCTAATTTTAAGATAATATTTATGGTTAAAACTGATTAGGGATGTTATGGGGCGCCTGGGTGGCTCAGCTGGTTGAGCATCTGACTTCAGCTCAGGTCATGATCTTGCTGTCCGTGAGTTCAAGCCCCGAGTCGGGCTCTGTGCTGACAGCTCGGAGCCTAGAGCCTGTTTCAGATTCTGTGTCTCCCTCTCTTTCTGCCCCTCCCCCACTCATGTTCTTTCTCTCATTCTCTGTCAAAAATAAATAAACATTAAAAAAATTTAAAAAACTGATTAGAGACGTTAGCTCACTTTTTTACATCCTTTGCTTTCACAAACCAATTTCTCCTATTATACTTCCATATTTAAATATACAAAATCTGGGGTGCCTGGGTGGCTTAGTCAGTTAAGCATCTGACTCTTGATCTTGACTCAGGTCATGATCTCATGGTTCATGGGATTGAGCCCCACATCGCGCTCTGCACTGACAGTGTGGAGCCTGCTTAGGATTCTCTCTTCCTCACTCTCTGCCCCTCCCCTGGTCACTTGCTCTCTCTCTCAAAATAAATAAATAAACACTTAAAAAATACACATGTATACATAATCCTGTATTTCTTGTCCTAAAATTTCAACAAGCTATTTTAACTTTTGACCATTTTAGATGAGAATATTCATGTGCTTACCTGCACTTCTTCCCTGCCCAAATCCTCTCACCCCCATATTGGCCCGTTTTACCTTTATTTTGACATGGACAAAATATTTATATTCAATTATGTAAACATATATAAGTATTAAATGAGCAAGGGAGTTATTCTAAAACCTGAAAAACAGTAAGTGGCACTTACAATATTATTACATATAAATATTCCAGAACCAAGCAAAAATGATATGCAAAAATTAAATTTCCTTTTCTAGGGATGAACTGCCAGGCTTCTTGTTCACTCAGAGAAAAATGTGCCTAGGCTAATAGTTGAATGGGCTATTTCAATTAATAAAATAATGTCACACTTTTGTTTGCCTCGTATTTGAAACTTGATTTTCCTTAATAGTGGTTGTTTTTGTTTTTGTTTTCTCAGTGTTCCTTTTTATTGTTGAAAAAAAAGAGACAGCCTTTCCTTATTCAGTCAATAATGCCATGTAATTCATTAGTCATTGGATATTTCTTAGAATCCATGACATTCTTCTTAACAAAGATTTTCTTCTTGGAACTTCCTGGAAGTGATTTCCAGTTTTAATTTGTACATATTGCTTTCTGCACATAATGTCATTCAGGGATTTCTTTGCACTGGATTCTTGATTCAGTTTTTCTTGTTTCCCATTTGTCCCACTTTCTTGATTATTATTCTGTTTTCTTGAGTGATACATCTTTAAATAATTTTCTCGGAAGGAGACTACAAAGTAGGTTTTCTGAGAACCTGGAGTTGATTGAGGGTTTAGATGTACACAGAACTGTATTTCAAAATGGTTTTGTTCTTCCATACTTGAGAAACATTGAACAACTGTAGTCTGGAATCCACTGCTAATAGGAAGTGTAAGGGCAGTCTAACTCTTCTTGTGTATATGAGCTGGTTTATTTTAACTTCCAAAAGCTTATAGATATTTTCCCTTTTTCCTTCGCATCTTTAATGTTGTTGAACTTCCTCCTATGTTTCAAATTATGATCTCTGGGCTCATCCTCTGGGCTCCAATATATTTCCTCATGGGTCAGTTTCACATTTACCTCTTTTGGACCAAAAAGAGTTTATAGCCTTTACAATAGCTTTTATTTTAATGTATCAGATAAGATTATTTTACTTCCTGGTTAGGATAATTAACTCATACCTGAGGCAAGTTTGTGATCCTGAGTCCAATCATATAGTCTTATATTTTGTCAAGTATTTGTGCCCAAGTGCTTTAGTGTTATGGGTTTTGGTAGCCACAGCTTTCTTTTTAAGCTTGGTTAATAACTTTAACTTTTCAAAAAATATTTTACACAGAGTATATCTGTGTGTTTGGGTGGGGAAGTTGCCCTGGGGATGGGGCTTAGACATTTCAGAATGTATCAAAGGTAACCAGGAATGTAGCATTTTGTACTATGTTTTTTGCTCTTGAATTACTTCTTACTTCTAAGGTCTACTTGTTTATCTTGATCTTTTCTAGTGCCTCTTGCTGGCGTTCTTCATAGTTTGTAGCCTTTGTTGTTCATTCATATTTAAGATTGAGTACTGGCTGCACCACTAGGTATTTACCCAAAGGATACAAAAATACTGATTCAAAGGAATATATGCACCTTGATGTTTATAGCAGCATTATCAACAACAGCCAAATTATGGAAAGAGCCCGAATGTCAATCGAATGATGAATAAAGAAATTGTGGTGTATATATACAATGGAATATTACTCAGCCCCCCAAAAGAAGAAATCTTAACATTTACAATGACATGGATGGTCCTAGAGAGTATTATGCTAAGAGAAGTCAGTCAGAGAAAGACAAATACCATATATGATTTCATTTATATGTGGAATTTAAGAAATATAACAGACGAACATGGGGGGAAAGAGAGGCAAAGCATAAAACAGACTCTTAACTACAGAGAACGAACTGAGGGTTTCTGGAGGGGAGGTGGGCAGGGGGATCGGTTAAATGATGGGTATTAAGGAGGGCACTTGTGATGACATTGGATGTTGTATGTAAGTGAGAAATCACTCAATTCTATACGTGAAACTAATTTTACACTATGTTAACTAAATAGAATTTAAATAAAAACTTGTAGGGGTGCCTGGGTATCTCAGTTAGTTAAGAGTTTGACTCTGGATTTCAGCTCAGGTCATGATTTCAGTTTGGGAGATTGAGTCCATGTAGGGCTCTGTGCTGACAGTGCAGAGCTTGCTTAAGTTTCTCTCTCTCTCTCTCTCTCAAAATAAATAAATAAACATGAAAAAAAAAAGAATTTAAATAAAAACTTGAAAAAGAAAAAAAAATTGAGTACTGGCTGGATTTCTGTGTGTAGCTGGTATGAATTTCCATGTAAGTCTTCTTATCAATGCCATTCAAATGGACACTAACAGTGTCTCTAACATCTGTGAATGAATGTTCGAGAGCTAATAACCTTCACTTTAGGGTAAACAATGTGTGCAACTCAGCATTAAGCTATAAAGGTGGGGGTGCAACAACCCCAATATCTGAGTTTTGCTCAGGCAGTCCACTGGACTTTTTTCTTGATTTCTATCTAGGGATTAAACGTGGGGTAGCTTTTGTTGTATACAAGGAAGTAAAGAGGAGAAGGGAACAGTAAGGAGAATAAACAGCTACTCTGTCAACATATGTTGAATGAATCTGCCAGTCTAAAGCTTTCCTTCTCACTTCCTGCTCTAAGGAACCTAGTATCTGAGCCGTAAGTCTCTGTAAGGCACTTCACAGCAAACAGTCTTCTCCACCACCACATCCTCTTGTTCACTTGGAAACCTCTTATGCCCAAAAATAGGCTACTTTCTTCTTTCCATCTTCTCAAGAACATCTCATGTGCTCATAGCTCACTTCCTTTTTCTTCACTTTTGTGGGATCTCATGGGATAAGAAAAATAAATGCTTAAGTTTGGGCAGCCATTTGAAGAGGAACCTCTTTTAAAGTTGCATTTGTTTTAAAGTTATAATTTTTTTTAAATGTAGACAAATTCTTACCACAGAACCTGATTTTATCTTGGTGCATCCTATCTCTCTATAAACTTTCCAATCAGAGTCTTCTGAATAGCCAATAAAAAATGTCATGAGGGCAGAAACGATGGCTATGTATATGTGCGTATTTATTTACTTAGCCACTGTACCTCTAGAACCTAGCACAGTATGCCTGGAATGCAGTAGGTTCTTATAGATACTTTGTTTAGTATCATGTGTATCATCCAATATTCATGTAATACTACATATAAATTAATACATAAATAAATCTGACCAAGTTATTTAATTGCAAGCCCTCTTAAGACTATCAAAAGGATATAAAATGCATTCTTCGCTGTCAAAAAAACATAAGTAAATCAATAACTTCTGGCCAGAATTAAAAGCTCTGTGAGCAGCAGGCACTGTATTGCTGGAGGTAAAAGAGGATACTCCCAATATTTTTAGTTTAATGATTAAAGAATAACATAGAGAACTACATTTTCATTTACAGAATTTAGTACCTGATTTTTGCAAAGGTTCCAATTCTTTTTCCTTATTCTTCAATGATTAAATTGCTATGTACCTAAACTTAATAGTCAATAATTCATAACACCTAAAACCTATGCTCTGGTCCCTGGAAACTGTCTTTGTCTTTAGGTGGAAAATTCATACCTGTAATTAAAGATACATAGCCTTATTTGATACCATTGCAGGTATCATTTCTTAGAATAAACCAGATATCACATACCCCTAAAAGGACTGATAAATACTACCCAGCAGTAATAGCTACAAACAAACCAATAAGCCCTTATTATACAAATTGACCTCAGAAGCCATTCACGGAGTACTTTCAAAGTTCACAGGCACAATCAATTTGTGTTGTATGTTCTGAGTTTATTCAAAGTCAGTAAGCAGAAGGGGATAAAAAAAGGAAATCCTGTTATCCAATGCCAGGCTCTTCTTCTAACTAGTTCTGTCTGAGGATTTATACTTTAAATTCCTTGTAAGTGTAAGTAGCTTACTCTCCTGATCAAGGCAGCAATACTTTTTTGTTTCTTCTCAGAACTGGTGCCATTTCTCTCCTCCACATTGGCACCATCTTTGTCTCTTTATTTCTCAAGCCTCTCTACTGAGTTCCTTGAGGAACAAAAAAAAATTTTTTTTAATGTTTATTTATTTTTGAGAAAGAGGGAGGGAGGGAGCAGGGGAGGGGCAGAGAGAGAGGGAGACACAGAATCCGAAGCAGGCTCCAGGCTCTGAGCTGTCAGCACAGAGCCCGACGTGGGGCTCGAACTCACAAACTGCAAGATGAATTTGCAGAACTTCACGAACCAGAGATGAAGTTGAACACTTAACCGACTGAGCCACCCAGGTGCCCAAGATCTTGAACCCAAGATTTTTGAACAGAGGAGCTGAAATAGTATTTAAAGTAAACAGTACTGGGGTGTCTGGGTGGCTCAGTTGGTTGGGTGTCCGACTTCAGCTCAGGTCATGATCTCACAGTTTGTGGGTTTGAGCCCTGCATCAGGCTCTGTGCTGACAGCTCAGAGCCTGCAGCCTGCTTCGGATTCTGTGTCTCCCTCTCTGTTCCTCCCCTGCTCACACTCTGTCTCTCTCTCTCTCCCAAAAATAAATAAACAGTAAAAATTTTTTTTTAAAAAAAGGAAACAGTATTAAAATGAGGGGCATGCTAGACCCCAGTGCATAGATTTTTGTGACTAAATATAAATGTGCAATCTTAAATACTGCTTTGTATTAAGAGTTTTGGACCTTCATAAGAGAGGTTCAGAGTCTCTGCATAGACAACAGACAACCCAGACCCCAGGGAGGTCCAGAGATAAAAAGCTGGTGGTCCTTGGGCTAGATGCAGCCAGTAAATGTGTCTGGCTGGCCCACAGCATGTTTGTAAACAATGTGAACCAATTCAAGAATCCAATTTCACATCAAAATGAAAGATGTGGAAATACAAAAACTTCATTCTTACTTTCATTTAGAACAGCTATCCCTTTAAAATGTATGAAAGCTTTCCAGTTTTCCTCCATTTGATATTTATTTATTTATTTATTTATTTATTTATTTATTTATTTAAGAGAGAGGGAGAGAGAGGGAGAGACAGAATGAGTGGGGTAGGGGCAGAGAGTGAGGGAGACAGAGAAACCCAAGCAGGTTATATAACCTTAGGATAAAGCCTGATGCAGGGCTTGATCTCACAGTTCTTGGGATTGAGCCCCACATCAGGCTCTGGGCTAACAGTGCAGTGAGATCATGGCCTGAGCTGAAATCAAGAGTCAGACGTTCAACTGACTGAGCCACCCAGGTGCCTCTCTAGCAAAAAGTTTCTAAAATCCTTGGAATTTCCAAAGTGATGAAAGCCATAAAGGTATCTATCTTTTGTCAGGTTAAAGACGTGACTTTTGGACCACACCTAAGGATGGGTGCTGGTTGCTTGGAGAATCAATCATGTGATCGGCGGATTGAAACTTTATGTTCTAGCCCCCTGACTTCCTGACAGAGGAGTACTAGAAGTTGAACCAATTACCAATGGCCAATGATTTGATCAACCCTGCCTATGTAATAAAGCCTCCATAAAAATCCAAAAGTATTAGGTTGTGAGAGCTTCTAGGTAGGGAACATATGGAGGTGCTGGGAGAGTGGCATGCCTGGAGAGGGCATAGGAGCTCTGCACCCTTTCCCCAGAACTTGCTTTATGCATCTCTTGCAACTGGTTGTTCCTGAGTTCTATCATTTTATAATAAATCAATTATCTAGTATGTAAATGGGTTTCCTAAGTTCTGTGGGCTGTTCTAACAAATTAATCAAACCCATTAGGAAGTTGTGGGAACCTGTGATCTACAGCCAGTTGGTCAGAAGCATTGGTAACAGCCCGGGCTTATGACTGGCATCTGAAGTGAAGGTCAGTCTTTTGGGAATGAGATACTAACCTGTGGGATCTGATGCTATCTCTGGGTAGGTAATATCAGAATTGAATTAAGTTGAATTCTCAGACATCCTGCTGGCATACGAGAATTGCTTGTTGGTGTGGAAACTCACTCCGCTGCACACACACATATTGGAACTGAGACCAGAACCCAAAATAATGGGTTATAATTAAAATGCAATTTTAATTTCTGTCTCCCCCTGCCCTTTAAATTTTATTCCATGGGGATAATCTTCCTTTGACCCTGAAACTCACAACATGGCAGCCACTCTCCTAAGCAATCTCTTCCCAAATCATTCTTCTCACCCCATTAGATCCTATAAGACATAAATATAATTCTCACACCTTTTCTTTGCAGTTATATAAATGAATGATGCTCTCACACTCATTGTGACATTAAATATCTATGGAATAGGTAGCACGAGCAAAACCAAGACAGGAAGAATGCTAATTTAGTATCCTATTTTATATGCACCATCTCATCAAACCACTCAATAATAATACCACACAAATACTCTTAGCTCCATTGTGCCAATAAGAAAACTAGGACATATGAAAGTTAAGTAACTTGTGCAGAGTCACAGGATACTGCAGATTATCAGGGCCAGTTCCCTAGATCGTCCTTAGTAGACAATAGTGGGGTTTGGTAACAAAGGCATTAATAGCACAGAGAGCAGAATTTCTAATTCACTTTGAAATAGGAAAATTTCTATGCTACATTGATTCTAAAAAAAAGTATGCTCTTTATAGTTATTGTTTCATTTGGCAAACACTTAGTTGGGATTGGTTAAACTATTAGAATAAGACAACTATTTTGATTGGAGTGTATTTTCAAGACATTTATTGAAAACAGATTAATTATCAGAGAAAACAGAGTTGTCTGAATCAGATAAATACACATGTGATGGCCCTGTGTTCCCAGAAGAAGATATTTTACCTCAACTTCAGAAGTGTATATAGTCAACTAATGTCCCCAGAATGATAATGCCTAAGGAAGGAAGACAGTATGCAGAGGCAATAAGTTCCTCACATTACACCAATTCCATCCTTGCAATTACCCATGCCACTTGTCATTTTTTTCTTTCATAATCTGTTGGTATTGTGAGATTCAATTCTGACTGATTCTATGCCCATTGTGATTTAAAACACATACTCAGAAAAAGCTGATGTAGAGTTCTTTAAGAAATGGGAAAATATACATATACATATACATATACATATACATATACATATACATCCATTAAGAGCTATCTGCATGCCAAATAAGCACACCCAGTTACATTTTAATTTAACAATTTATTATTTCAGGGAAATAAAATATGTGCTCACAAAACAATATTCGGTCACAGAGGCAGCAAGAGTACACTCACCATGGGACTTTTAAAAAGACCATATAGACAGTATGCGTAAGTGTATGCATGTTGACTTCTAAGTCAAACATAAGTCATCAGAAAGTGTGCTAAAAAGCCAAATGATCCCATATACATAGAATATTTTAATTTCTGTCTCCCATTGCCCTTTAAATTTTATTTCATGGGGACAGTCTTCCCTTGACCCTGAAACTTAAAACATGGCATCCACATTCTGCTACATAATCTCTTCCAAAATCACTGTCCAAAAAACAGTTATTTTAACTTGAGATGCAATAATTATAATGCCAGAGTAAACTTTCTTAATTGTTCCCAAATACATATATCCATTCATCCATCCATCCACTCACCTATCTATTTACCTAGACACACAGATAAATAGATGGATACATGTGTTTATATATGTATATCTACATCTATACTTATATCTATCTACCTACCTACCTACCTATCTACGACAGAGAGAGAAAGGAGACAGAAGACATAGAAGGGGAGAGGACACAGCCATGCAGTTTGAAGATAGAGAAGATGAGGAGGTAAAGTTACTTTTTTATAAATTTATAATATTTAGCACATAATTTAGCAACTATAAAACAAGCCAAAAAACTGTAAAAATAGTCACCTCAAAATATAACTAAGAAGCACTACAAGGATGATTATCACCACCATCAAATTTAGGACTGTAGCCAATTTAAATCTGAGTGAACAGCAGCAGAATGATGTGAATCTTCAAAACAAATACATAATTTCAACATTAAACTGAAATATTTTCTAGACCAGCATTATGTTATCCAAAGGAACTTTCTGTGATGATTGCTCCTGAGCACTTGAACTGTGGCTTAGTGCGACTGGGGAACTGAATTTTTAAGTTTATTTAATTGTAATTAATGTAAATAGCTACATGTGACTATGGTATAGTACACAGTGCAGGACAAGACAGAAAAAAAAAAAAGTCAGCGTATCACACAACACTGTAAAATGTTTTGTAGGGGCTTCTGGGTGGTTCAGTCAATTAAGCAACCGACTCTTGATTTTGGCTCAGGTCATGATGTCACCAGTTGGTGAGTTCGAGCCTTGCATCAGGCTCTATGTTGACAACACAGAGCCTACTTGGGATTCTGGATCTCGTGCTCTCTGCCTCTCTCTCAAAATAAATAAGCATTAAAAAAATAGAGGTACATTTGGGGCACCTGGGTGGCCCAGTCAGTTAAGCATCCAATTTTGGCTCAGGTTATGATCTCACAGTTGGTGGGTTCGAGCCCCGTGTCGGGCTCTGTGCTGACAGCTCAGAGCCTGGAGCCTGCTTCAGATTCTGTGTCTCCCTCTCTCTCTGCCCCTCCCCTGCTCACGCTGTCTCTGTCTCTCAAAAAAAAATAAATGTTAAGTAAATAAATAAAAATAAATAAATAAATAAATAAAGAGGTACATTCCCCTTTATCAGGAATAGTTATGGTTTTCTAGAAAAGAAGCTTTCCCCCCAGACAAATCACCCAGAAATAATAAATTAAAAACACAAGACTGCACACTGAATTTCCCAGAATGACAAGAACACAAGTCATTAAGAACTCTTATAACCCAAATTTGAAGCGTGTGATTATGTTTCAAAATCCTACCAAAAAGAAACAAAGGAAGCGAGCAAGCTAAAACCTTCTATTCTATTCCCTGTGAAGCTATGTCTGTGAGCACTCCAAGTCGCACTTTCCCCTCCACTTCTATGGAAATATGGAGCTATAACTGACATACAACTCCGTATTAAGTTTAAGGTACACCACATGATTTCACATACATAATGCCAAACGATTACCAAAATAAGTATAGTTAGCATCTATCTACTCATCTAGCTAGAATTTTTGTTTTTCCCTCCTGATGAGTTTGGAATCTAGTCTCAGCAACTTTCTAACATACCATACAGCAGTGTTAACTACAGGCATTACCATGCAGGTTTCAAGGCACTTGAAACTTTTTACCCCTGCACACGCGCGCCTCTGAGCCCCAAACACTTCCGTGCTCGTGGTCCACGCGGCCAGCCCTTACCTTTCTCGCTGACGCTCTCGCTCTCCAGCTCCACGTCCTCGCAGCTGGTGTACTCCGGCGTGGATACGCCCTCCTCCTCGGAGCTGCTCACGGACATCTGCCGCTTCTTGCCGCCTCTCTTGGACCGGTGTGGCTTTGGCGGGGAAGGCCGCACGGACTCCGACTGATCAGAACTCAAAGAGTCGTTCCGCAGCATAGTCTCCACCTTCTCGCGCTTGGACTTCCTGATGAGGACGGCCGAGCTGGGGTCCAGGCGGCTCTGTTTCCTGAGGGGCTCCTGGGCTTTGGGCTCCAGGACTTCTGCGGGGACTGGCCCATGCCTGGGTGCCGGCGGGCTGTGGTTCGCCAGCTGCTTGGCGCCCGGCGTCCTGACTTCCCCAGTCCTCTCGGCAGAGTAGGCCCGCGGCGACTCCGGCGGCGAAGCCCTGGCGGGGGGCGGTGCGCGCTTGCCGGCCTTGGCGTCGGGGGGCGCAGCTCCTGCCTCAGTGCGCGGGAGCGCCACGTCGCTGTGGCGCCGCTCGTGCCTCGCGCGAGACACCCGGGCGTGCATGCGCATCTGCTGCTCCTCCGGCGGCGGTTTCACCGGGTACCGCGCCAGGTTCGGATCGCTGCGGTACCGGGTCTGGTACTCCTCCTCTTTCCTTTGCTTCTCATCGTCCACCGCTTTGCGATCCTCTCGTTTTTCCGGCACATCTGGGTAGTCCTGTGACCGTCCTTTCTCAAGCCGTCGACTTTCCCGCCTTTCTTTCCGCTCGCGTTCTTCCACGGCCCCCTCTCCCGGCTGCACTGAGGACTTGGGCACGCGTTTCCGCTCGCTCTTCTGGGCTCCTTTGCCATTCTGCTCAGAGAGCCCTGGAGTCTTCTTCCTGTGATACACAAAGGAACGTCAAGAAGAAAAGCAATGTGTAAAGCTAAAAGTAAAGCTAAAAATGAAGACCAGATTATTCGTTATAACCCGATGTCTAATTAAACGATTTGATAAAGAACTACATTAAACCTGTGTATCTGATTAGCTTTCTAACTAAAGCTCCTTTATATTACAGCAGCCTAAGGAACTTTAAAAGTTGTTTTCACATTTAAAATTCCCTATAAATTAACTAGATTAATTAAAACCACCAATAAATTAATAAATGAACACGTTTTATGCTAACTTCTGCTTGTGAATGAAAGACTTAAAAATGTTTTAGATGAAAACTAAAATATGTAAAATATAGTAGCAAAAGAATACACATATCAGTTCAATTCTAAATATATATACTTGATATACATCTAGACAATACATTATCTGCAATCTTTTATTATAATAGAAGCTTTTGAAGAAATGTAAATACAAGTATGCCCATTTCAAAAATCAAATCTAGTAGCACTTCTTTAATAGTAGAAAAAGGTAATTTTAACAAGCTTATGTGCACCCAAACACTTAAGGGAGATGGTTAGGAAAGAAAATGACCGAACTTTAGCCTTCATTTTACCTTCCTTGGGCAATAGAAATATTGAAATGTTTCAAATTATTATTCAGTTTTCCTCCTTCTCTTCCCCTCTTCCTTTCCATCTCCCTCATTTTAGAACACAGTCCACAAAACAAAAAACAAAAAAACCACCAAAATAAAAACAAACAAAAATGGTTTTGTTTCTACTCTTCTCTCCATCCCATTTAAGGTACTGCAAAGATGAAAGGAAAGGAGTTTGGCGACCTTTGAATCTTGTAGCTATATCATTCATTTTCCCTTTCAGTCCTTTCTTGTACACTGGAGTGCACCTAATTTTGGAAAGTTCCAGCAACTATACCAGAATTTATCAAAAGTAAGGGCCTTGTCTAAGCACCCTGACACTATACAATATACCATGCAATTAAAGTGGGAACAACCTAAGCCTTCTTTTTTTTGAAACCCTGAGGCCCATAGAAGGCTTTCCAGAGGAAACATTTTTTTATTTCAAGTCCAAAAGCCGACATCATGCATAAAAATAAAAAAATAAAAAAAACAATACGAGAAAAAGGGCAATTTCTAATGTGGGTCACCAAAGTAGTATTTACTACGATATGCTGTGGGGTCAGTTTGAGGAGGGGCTAGTACTAGTAGTAGTAGTAGTAATAGTAGTAGTAGTAGAAAGAGTAAAGGGTTTCAAATGACATAGGTAAGCAAGATAGCATGGCAAATTCTGCTGAAGACGTTTAGTGCACATTGTTCTTTTGAAGCAAAAGAGATTGTTGTAAGAGGGAGGAATTGCAAGGGTGCCACTGCAGGTTTACAACGTAAGGAGTCTAATAGGAACATGTATTAATTATCAAATACAGTTTTCATACAAGTGTGATGATTGCACTACAGATATTTAGTAGCTCATTAAGGCATCGCTGATCTTGTTAGAAGTTTATATTGAATAAATTTTTCCTTGAAAAGCTGATAAATAATGCTTACCTTGCAAAGTTCACATGAGCATTAAAGGAGAGGCCATCTGTGAAAGTGCTTTATGGAGAGTGCTTTATATGAAGTGTCATACAAACGAAAGATGTTCTGCAGTCTCTCTGATTTTTGCTTCCCCGAGTATGCGTTTCCCCACCTCTACCTCTAATTATTCCATTTCCACTAACTCCTGATGAAGAATTCTTCAGTAATTTTAAACAGACTGCCTGCCATTCTTTTGGTCTCCTTATCTCCCTGAAGTTGCCACCCATCTCTTCTTTTCCTTCCATACCCTCAACATCCTCACTATTTTCTTATGTAGTCACATCATCACAAGTAATTTATATAATCAGCAGTAGCATTTGTCTCTATAAATCTTCAAATTTAATTTAAAAGTTTAAAACAAAAAGTTGGTTCTTATTCTTGAATTCTTTGTAGTTTTTTGTTTGTTGTTTTTTTTTTTGTTTTGTTTTGTTTTTTTACCATATGTCAAAAACAGGATTCATATTTTCCTTTTAGAAACTTTAGAGCTCCAAATTCTCTTATTTACAGGTATCATTTTCTGACCAATCCCAAATTGCATCTCCAATATTTTTGTCTCTTCTTAACCCACGATAGTCTGTCACCAAAAGCTATCCATTATACCTTCACTGAAGTATCTCTAGTGTCCTTTGCGTGTTCTCTCTGTATAGCTCAGGTGCATCCATTCTCTCTTTCTGAAATGTCCTCTCCTTCCTGTCTGCCTACCCTACAACTCCTGGGTATCCTGGAAGGCTTAATTCAGAAGGCACCTTCTCTTTCCTGTGACTCCCAAAGTACTATGTGTCTTCTAGATCCCAATGTATCTTCTAGCTTTGATCAAATAAGCTTTCTGGTACAGTTAATTGCTCAAGTGTCTGTCTCCTCTAGGATAGACTGTGGTAATTTCCCTGGGATCTGTCAGAAAAGGGACCATGTCCTAATCATCTTTATACTCCGGTTCCTAGCACAGTGTTTGCTTATAGTATACACATGGCTACTGGATTAATAACTACATTCAATGAATGTGAGATGCTCCAAACTACCAATCTCATGATGAACAGGGCTATGTCCTCCTTGTTAACATGGTCTCCCAGTGTGTAGCATCCTGTCTCATCTTAAATGCATTGTTTGAATGAAGGAATGAATCAATTAAAGTAAGTTATCTGATCATGTTAGCCCATGCTTAAAACCCTCAGTAGCTTTCCATTATTCCTAGGGTAAAATGTAACTTGGCCAATAGGCCCAGTATGACTTGGTCCCTGATACCTAACCAGCCACCTCTCCCCCACTCTACCATGCCCTCCCCTTCTGCTACTCACATTCCTGGCAGTGGGCATCCTTTAGGTTCTCTCATGAGAACTTGTTTCTTCAGGCCACATGCCTGTGCATATACCTGGAGTACTCATTCCATTCTTTACCTGGTTAATTCCTAGTCACTTGTCAGAGCTCAGCATAAAAGAAATGTCCTCCAAAAAGACTTTGCTAATATACCTGTGCATCCTCCACTGTGTCAGGTCATAGTCTCTCAGAGCACACTTTCAAATTAAAGTGCTAGTTTTATAAGTAAATAAATGATCTAAGACCTTTTCTGAATTCAAGGTTGGAAGTTAGTGACTTGTTTACATCCGTGCATGTTAGGAAAGAAAAGCTTTTCAATAAAGGTCTCCTAAGGAACGACACATTCTAGAGGTAAACAAAGCACCTCAGGGCTGTTGTTACCTTCCAAGTGGGGCCTGAGAAGTACTACCTCCAAATATTCCTCTTAATAGCAGTTAAATTCCTGAAAATAGGTTTGCTCTCAATATAAAATCTTGTCTTTTGCTTACAGGGTTAATGAACTATTTATTACCTCTCTCTTGGAGGTTCACTTCTAGACCTCGATGAAACCTGCTTCTGTTCGGGCCCAAGGGCTTGCTGTGAGGACTCCGCCCCTTTGCTCCTGTCTGGCTGTGCGCTGGGAGGCGCTGTGTCCTGGGAGGAGGCAGCTGCTGTGCTCAGGGGTGTCTGAGACCGTGATCTTTCTTGGAGCCGTGCTTTCTTTTCTCTTGGTACCTCAGAACCAGCACCTGTAGCTGTATCACTTAGGGTTCCATCCTGACTTGGCTGCTGAGGGCCACTTCCAAAGAACCATGCCCCAGATTTGGTTAAGATTTCTTGTTGCTTTCGACATAAATTGCATACCCACATAACCTATTTGAAGAAGAGAGAACAATATAAATTTTCTATGCCATTTGGAAATGATGTATGTTTATCACATTAAAATATCTTTTAAGGAAAAGAATGGTTGTAATCTTTATACTTATCCTTGCAAATTTCTTGTGAAAATGATCCTTGCACAAGTTAAGTACATGAATGCCTAGAGAGGCACCCACCTGAAACCAAAGCACCTCTAGGTTTCCAGAGTAGGGTTTTTTTCTTGGTGTTCTTAACCACGTGATTCTGACTTTCCTTTTACCATGTATCCCTCACGTTTTATATGACTGACTCTGAAATTTCATTTAAAATATCTGTTAGTAAAAATGTTCTAAGCAGGGTAGTTGATTGATTAGAAAAATGCAAGGAGCTATAGAATTAATATTTATGTACATGAACCTCAATGTCTTGAAGGAGTTAGAAAATAGGTCTTCTCAAACTTTATGCATTATTAAAGTCAATATTAAAAGATATTCATAAGGAACAAACAATAAAAGGTAGGCACAAAAGGAAAGGTCAAGCTGTATATCTTCTCTAGTTTATTAGTAATAAACTAACCTCAGGTTGATATTATGCTATAAAAGTTTCCACACACATATTTACTAAAGCAGTAAATTTGGGGCTAGGTTTATTCATTTGTGACTACTCTGATATAGTTTCCACTAGAGGAGCTATTTTGGAACAGTCATTTAGCAACATATCCACTGATAAATTATAAGATGTATTACCACCTAAAATAAATCTACATATCAGCTCTCCTCTTGGTGACATTTAAAATTGAATGTAACAACGAGGACAACGATAGTAACAGAAGTAATGAATAACAATAGCAGCAAAACATAGTAGACACAGAGCCAAGATAGGTGCCTATGGCCCCATGAGCCTTCTTTTCAAATATCACCAGTACCTCTGCTTTGTGGTATAATTCCACCTCCCTGCCTCAGTTGCTTTCTTCTGAACACACTTCAGTTTTCCTTCGTACGAGAAACAGCACCCACAGGAAAGACTGTTCACCAAACTTCAGGCCCTTGTTTTCACAAATACTGATTCAGTCAACAATTACTCAAAAATATCACATAAGGGTGAATAAACTCCAGATACAGTAATTGAGAAACAGTTAACTGTTGACAGTCACCTATTAACAGGTAACTGTTAACAGTTAACTAACAGTTAACTATTAAGATAGTAAAAGACAAAGCCTTATTTAGTTGGCAAAAAGAAAATGTACCACTGAAAACATTTGAATGAATAGGAGAAAAACAACTGTAGTTATAAAATAAGATAAAATACAAGCTAAAGTGAGAACAAGAAAAAAAGGGAGAGAAGTTATATATTTTTAACAAGGAAGAGAGTATAGATGAACTGTTAAGAACTGCTGCTTTCCAAGAAAGAAAACTCAAATGAATTAATAATATAGGAAAAACTAAGACTTAGAGATGTTTACTCTAAAAAGCTCAAGATTGACAAAGCTTAATTCATTCCTCTACCGTTCCGCAGGTCATGAAATGAAACTAGATTCATAAAAGCAGTTAGTTGAATTCCCATATGCTAAGATGTTAAACAAGATACATAGTGCATTTCATAGGCCTTTAACAAAATAAAGGAAATATGGAACATATCTGTAATTTACAATGCTTCCCAAATAATACTATATTGTGCACAGTGTATCACAATATCTTTATGTCATGATAAGGTCCCTCAGAAGTTCTGATCAGTTGAACACAGTCTTATCAAGGATAACATTATAAGGGGCAATACCCCAAGGCCAGAACTCCATGCACAGTGACACTGATTCTCCTCTATCCAGACCCTGGAGGGGGACACTTCCTCATGAATTGCCTCTTCAGCTGACAAAATAGTAATGAGAAGGTCTGAAATTACGCAGTTCAAAGAGATTGGTAAGAATCTCAGACTATTTTGTATCACCTAAGTAGACAATAAATTTGTATTTACTACACTGTAAGCAAGTATTATTCATCATCAAAAGTAAGTTTTTTAAAAAAAATATTAAAGTATATTTAGGATAAACATAAATTTCCTTTAAAACCATACAGAAAACACAATAAAACATATAATTAAAATAAAAATTCCAAAATGAAGTTAAAAAAAAAAAAAGAGGCAGAAAGAAGCATTAAATATGGGTAAAAAGAAGGGTAAAGGAGACTCTTCACTTCTTTGTACATCTGAATATTTTCTAGAAAATAATCTTATTTTGATTGTTTCATATTTTTAGGTGTTATAAAAATGGGCCAATTAAAAGTAATCGCTAGATTTGGACAGGTTCCAAATCTTGAATATGTGCAGAATTGCCACAGGAGTAATAAAAGCAGACAAATTATGGTTGTTGCCAAATTATTATTATTAATATTAAATATTAAAAGTCATTTAATTTCATTTCATATTGATTCAAAAGTTTACAGCTAGTAAGTAGAAGCAACTACTTTAATATTTTCAAAATACTACTTATTCACTTAAGTCTGGATATTTCATTAATTTTGTCTATTTTTAAGAGGAAAAATAGCATTTAAGTCCAAATTTTTCCTATGTTTTATTTCCTTGTGTACACGTTTTAAAATTTGTATTTCAAAATTAATTGTAAGTGTGGTCAATCTATCCTCCAATCTGAAAGCAAAACTAACTATAAAAAAACAAAATATTTTTTTATTAAAATACTATCTTCCAATCTCTACCATTATATAAATTACTCTTGCCACAAAGCTCACTAATAAAAAAGAAACTGTTTATACAAGTTGTAAAGAAAATAGATGACAACACAGTGGAACATTTGTTATTGTACCTTTCAACGCAGTTCATGTCAAACATTTCGGTATGTTTAAAAATGAGCCAAACCGTTGCTAAGAAGCAACACAGTTATGTATGTTTACAAAGTCTCTTTTTGAATTTAGCATCAAGTATTATGTTTGCCTTCAACTATAGATAATACAAAAAAATGGGATAATAATCCAAAAGTGGAATGGGGAGCCTTTCTTGTTTTGTTTTGTTTTGTTTTTTAAGGACAAGATACAAATATTTCTACCAAAAAAAAAAAACACCCAATTTATTTAAAATACACACACACACACACACACACACACGTTTTTAAATTTAAAGACTGCACCATGCAGGATTATACCCTGATTAGGTACCCTGGGATGTGTTCCAAACTAATCTAAAGTCTGTGTAATACCTTATCTTAACAATTTACAGATGTTAAGCAACCAAACACAAACTTAAATGAAAGATTATTGTGATAGAATATGGCTTCTGAAACTCCATGCCATACATCATCAGAATTATGAAGAACATGGGAAAAATTTATTTTTAAAAATTTTCCTAAGTGTTTATTTTTGAGAAAGAGAGCACGAGTGGAGGAGGGGCATAATGAGAGAGAGACACACACACAGAATCCAAACAGGCTCCCAGGCTCTGAGCTGTCAGCACAGAGCCCCATGCAGGGCTCAAACTCATGAACTGGGGGATCATGACTTGAGCCGAAGTCGGATGCTTAACCGACTAAGCCAACCAGACACCCTTGGAAAATTTTATTCAGAACTCTTGCACTAATAGCATTTTAAATTCCATCTAGAGAATCCTTAAGAAATACAATAGACCATTTTATGGCAGAAAAATCATATTTGGATGTAAGAAATAGTTTACACATGAAATGTTACAGATCCAGACATACAGAGCAGAAGAAATGTGCCTTAGATTTATTTACTCTCAATGATATTACTAAGGTGATTAGTGATGACAGTGAGGTACAGAATTCCTATGTTAACACAATTGTCTTGTTTATAAAAATCTGGGGCACCTGGGTGGCTCAGTCAGTTAAGCCTCTGACTCTTGGTTTCAGCTCAGGTCATGATCTCAGAGTCCATGATTTCTGGTCCCACATTCGGCTCTGCACTGATGGCACAGAGCCTGCTTAGGATTCTCTGTCTCCCTGTCTTTCTGCCTCTCCCCTGCTCAATTTTTCTTTCTCTCTTTCTCTCTGTAACATGAAGAATAAATATAAGCATGAAGACTTTTTACAAAGATAAAATGTGAAATACTGAATCGTATTTAATACAGCATTCAAAAATAGTTATACTAACATTCTGAAAAACATGAAAAAGAAAACAGGAGATATTCAGCTTTATTATAGATGCTGCATTTTCTGAATATTTTTACTCATTTTCCTTACTTTCTCTATTCAGTGAAGGTACTCATGCTAGCAGAAACTGGGGACAAAATTATTAAGGTGATATTTCAACTTTTTTGACAATAGTAGATGAGACAGTAGAAAATAATTGATTACTAAGCAGGCGACAATGAGAGAGTTCTCTTTGGTACTTGTTTCAGAGTGCGCGTGCGTTTCTCCCAGTCTTTTGTTATTGCTGTTGCTATTTCATTAGTTTATTTTTTTTCCTTTTGGAAGTTTTATAAAATACATGAGCAGAGAAGTGAACTGATATATCTCAGGTTTTATAATAAGGTCCCTCTAATTGCTGTGTTAAGTTGAGCATAAAATGTAGGGAATCCATTGTGGAATTTTTGTGAACTGAATTCTAATACTGGTATTTTTATTCTCTTTTGGTTCCTCTTTAGCAGATACATTTCCCTATCCCTTTAGGTTATCTATTTGTGTAATTTTGTTGGATATGCATTTCTTTTTATATATAGCAAAAGCCTTAACTATTTTTTTAATTCAGCCCAAGAATCTTTGTGTTTTAGTAGCATCCAAACACACACCAATCCTTACTTTATATTTCCTGACTGACATGATAATATAAGATGTTCCCCTATTCATGGAAAGTAAATGCTCACACCCGCACTCTGGATACCACCCCTCTTGCCCAGTGAGGATTTCACTCCATCACTGACCCCTTCATTTTCCTGTGTCTTCAACCTTGCCTTCTCTATTTCTCCTTTCCTCTTGGCATATAACTATTAAAGAATTTAGAATAATCAAAACTTTTTTGTCTTTGACCTGTTCTCTCTCTAGCCACTGATTTTTCTCTAAAAATCTTTAAAATCAAGCTACCTGTTAATGTAACCTAAATTAATACTCTCTCCACTTTGTTACATCCCTTTTATTTCTCAGTAATCTGACTCCAGTCTCTAAAGCTGTATTTAATTATCTTTCACAGACATTAGTGATTTCTTCCATGGTGCTAATTTCACATATAGACACTTTCTCACCTTTTTCCTATAGAGTGTATGTAATTTAAGACTACCTTCTTTATTTGGTTTCTGGATATTAATGATAATTTTCTGTTCTCGTCTACATCCTACTTGCATCACCTCTTCTTGTATACCTTGCTAAAAATCTTCCTTCTTCACTCTTACTAAATGTTAAGGTCACACAGAGCTCCATTTCTGCTCTTCTGCATTTCTTATTCCAATAGATTCCATGTGAGATGGAAACAGGACTTCTATTTTTTTAATCACAACCCTTTCTGAAAAATATTTTTCAGAAAGTTTATACGATAAATTAGTATTTGTTTAATAAATTAAATTGGTGATTACTATACTGTATGACCACCCACACAGCAAATCAAGCAATTAATGTGAGTGATCCTAACCTACCCTCTCCCTAATGCTTCTTCCAATAATAACTCTGATTCCTGAATACGATGACTCAAATTTGCTTCCTCTTACCTATTCCCACTGTACTGACTAATCTGAGGTCATGATCTCTTTCTATCAAGATTTCTATAACTGATAGCCTAATAGATTTTCTTCTTCCTTTTATTGGCCCTGCAATAAATCCTCCATACCTTTTCACATCTTCCAAAATTTAAATTTGACAAAATCACTCCCTGTATTCAAGATATCATCATAACTCTTGTTTAGCATACTATGGTTCTTTCTTATGTTTTCAACCTCATCAGCAGCATTCCATTCTCCAGTTTTCTACACTCCATTCTCCAGTTTTCTGAACATTGTGCAGTTCCTAGAATTTGTTCCAGATGTTTATAGCTATATGACCTCATTTAAAGGTTCACCCCATATCCAAATGGATTTATACATTTTATAACATCTTCATTTTTCACACATATTTATTGATAAGGTAAAATTTTCATATGTATCTTATCTCCCAGAGTTATACATTATGAAGAAAACTAATAAGATTATTTTGTGTTCAGCATAGTATTCCTAAAACTTGATATCTTATTTTTCTACTTTTAATGGCATAAACTCCTAAATTAAATAATGAAATAGGGACCCCTGGGTGGCTCAGTCAGTGAAGCATCTGACTTTGGCTCAGGTCATAATCCCATGGCTTGTGGGTTCATGCCCATGTCAGGCGTCCTTGCACTCACAGTGCGGAGCCTGCTTGGGATTCTCTCTCCCTCTCTCTGTCTCTGTCTCTCTCTCTCAAAATAAATAAATAAACATTAAAAAATAATGAAAACACAAAGTGTTATTTGCTCTTATTCTGTTATGCTGGGATACCAAACACTATAATATACTACACAACTGCAGAATTTAGACTGATAAAGATCATTACTGTATAATACCTACAGTGTATTTATATCTATCCCTGAAGTGAATTATTACAGAAAGAGCATAACAAATGTTTTTATGTTGAAATGTTCTAAAACTACATGGTCTACAATAGTGAATAAGCCAACATACTTAAAAACCATAAGAGACTCTTGACTATAGAGAACTGAGGGTTGCTGGTGGAGAGGTGGGTGGGGGATGGGCTAAGTGGGTGATACATATGAAGGAGGACACTCGTTGTGGTAAGCACTGGGTGTTATGTGTAAGTAATGAATCACTAAATTCTACTCCTGAAACTAATATTACACTATATGTTAACTAACTAGAATTTAAATAAAAATTTGAAATAAACAAAAAAGATTTAAAAAAACACATGTATAGCCTTTATGGTTTAAAAACATTTTATTCTGGCTTGTAAGTTTTGGGTAGTACCACAGTAGTAGCCCAGAAATAAGTATAGATAGATCTTTGAATCTTTATCCAGATTCTAAACTGCTCTTGTTTAAGGTAAGACTCTAGAATGCCTGACAGTGAATCGCTATTGGGACCATTAAGCTGAAGAAATAATTCAAATACATTTTCTTTTCAAGTCAAATGGAATAACCACCAGGATAGATCACAGGCAGCCCATTAAAAAAAAATCTCAATACATTTAGAGAACTGTTATCACACAGCATATATTCTCTGATCAGTATTTAATAAAATTATGAGGCAGTTGGGTGGCTCAATCAGTTAAGTGTCCACCTTTTGATTTTGGCTCAGGTCATGATCCCATGGTTCATGAGACTGAGCCCCACACTGGGGATTCTCTATCTCCCCCTCTTTCCTACCCTCCCCCAGTGACACTCTCTTTCTCTCTCTCAAAATAAATAAATAAAACTTTTAAAAAGTTAGCATTTAAAAACTTAATAAAGTTAGACAATAACTCAAAATTCTGGAAATAGCATAATTTTGGAAATAAAGCGACACATATCTAAATGTGACAAGGCCAAAAATATCACAAGAGACATTAAAATAAGTATGGATCTGAATAATACTAAAAATATAACCTATCAAAACTTGTAAGATGCACCGAAAACACATCTTAGAGAGAAAACTTAACATTAAATACTCTATTGCAAAAGAAACAATTATAAAATCAATGATCTAAGTTTCTACCTTAAGAATAAAAATGAATGAATTAATTAACACAAATAAATATAGGGTAAAGAAGAAAATAATAAAAATGAAAGTGGAAACCAATAAAGTATAAAATTTGAAAATCAATAACCTAAAGAAAATCAGTAAAATAAAAACATATGGCTCTTGCAAGGGATTAATAAAATTGATGAACATCTCCTTGACTGATCAAGAAAAACCATAGAGAATAAAACTACCAAAAGGGAGGGCATCATTAAGGACCCGGAATTAATTAAAAAGATAAACACTGGAATATTATTAACAATTTTATGCCAATAAATTAATTAACATGGATCAAATAAATTCCATAAGAATGTCAAATTAGCAAAATGGACACAAAAAGAAATAGAAAACCTGAATATTCCTGTAACTAGTATAGAAGTTGAATTCATAATTAAAAGACAACTTACAATTAAAATGCCAGAACCAACTATCTTCACTAGAAAATTATTTTTAACATATTTGAAGAGTAAATTATATCAATCTTACAAAAGCATTTTTTTTTTAATTTTTTTTTTTCAACGTTTTTTATTTATTTTTGGGACAGAGAGAGACAGAGCATGAACGGGGGAGGGGCAGAGAGAGAGGGAGACACAGAATCGGAAACAGGCTCCAGGCTCCGAGCCATCAGCACAGAGCCTGACGCGGGGCTCGAACTCACGGACCGCGAGATCGTGACCTGGCTGAAGTCGGACGCTTAACCGACTGCGCCACCCAGGCGCCCCACAAAAGCATTTTTTTAATTAAAAAAGGAAAATAACTCACTCCCACTTCTAAACCCATTTTATAAGGTCAACTTAGTCCTAATACTAAACTCCTGATACAGGAAACCCTGCTATTAGAAATTACAATAAAAATCCAACATTCCTCTTATGAAAAATTATATGTTAACAAGTTGTACAACATAAAATAAGTGAATAAATTCTTATAAAAATGCAACTGAATCATGAAAAAATAGAAAATCTGAACAAATGGATTACTGGTAAGATTGAATCAATAATCAAAAACTTCCCAACAGACAAAAGGGCAGGACCATATGGATTCACTAGTGAATTACACCATTCGAAGAATTAATAGCAATCCTTTTCAAACTTTTCCAAACAGAAAAGAAAGGAACACTTTTATACTCATTTTACAAGGCATTACTCTGATGCCAAAACTAGACAAGTACACCACAAAAAAATAAAATCACAGACTAATATACCTGATGGACATAGATGTGAAAATCTTCAACAGAATATTAATAAACCAAATTGAACAATACACTAAAAGGATCATACACCATGACCAAGTGGGACTTATTCCAGGCGTGCAAGAATGGTTCAATATCCACAAACCAGTCAATGTGATATATCACATTAGTGAAATTAAAAATAAAAATAATACAATATCCCAATAAGTGCAGAAAAAGCCTCTGACAAAATTCAACATCCATTTATGATAAAAATTATCAACAAAGTTGATATAGAGGGAGCTTACCTCAACATAGTGAAGGCCATATATGACAAGCCCACAGCTTACATCATACTTAGTGGAAAAAAACTCAAAAACTTCCTCCAAGATCAGAAACAAGACAAGGATGCCCACTATCCCCACTTTAATTTAATGCATTATTGGAACTCCTAGCCATAGCAATTATGCAAGAAAAAGGATTAAAGGCATCCAAATTTCAAATGGCAAATTTGCAGATGGCATGATGTTATATTTAGAAAACCTTAAAGGCTCCACCAAAAAATTGTTAGAATTGATAAATGAATTCAGAAAAGTTGCAAGACTTAAAAAATCAACATTCAAAAATAGTGTTTCTATTCAGTAATAATGAACTATCAGAAAGAAAAATAAAGAAAATAATCCCATATACAATTGCATCAAAAAGAATAAAATATCCAGGAATAAATTTAACCAAGGAAGTGAAAGACATGTACACTGAAAACTATAAGACATTAATAGAAGAAATTAAAGAAGACACAAGTTGAAAGATATTCTGTGCTCATGGATTAAAAGAACTGACATTGTTAAAATGTCCATACTATCCAAAACAATCTACAGATTCAATGCAATCCCTATCAAAATTCCACTGGCATTTTTCACAGAAATAGAACAAACAATACTAAAGTTTGTATGGAACCACAAAAGACCCCCCAATCAACCAAAACAATCTTCAGAAAGAAGAACAAACTGGAGGTATCAGGCTCCCTGATTTAAAATTATATTTCAAAGCTATAATAATCAAAACAGTATGGCATTGGTATAAAAACAGACACATAGATCAATGGAACAGAATAGAGAGCCCAGAAATAAACCCGTATTTATATGATCACTTAATTTATGACAAATGGGCCATGAATATACAGTGGGGAAAGAAAAATCTCTTCAATAAATGGTGTTGGGGAAATTGGGTGACATATGCAAAAGAATGAAACTGGATCTCTACCTTGCAAGATACACAAAATCAACTTGAAATGATTAAAGATTTTAACATAAGCTGTATGTTATGTTATGTTATGTTATGTTATGTTATGCTTACCTTATGTTAAAGTTTTTACATAAGATTTGGAACCACAAAAATCCTAGAAAAAAAGTATAGGTCATAAGCTCTTTGACATCAGTCTTGGCATCAGTTTTTTGATCTGACACCAAAAACAAAGGCAACAGAAACAAAAATAAATAAGTGGTATTACATCAAACTAAAAACCTTCTGCACAGCAAATGCAATCATCAACAGCACAACAAGGCAACCTACTGAATAGAAGAAAATATTTGCAAATCATGTATCTGATAAGGGTTTAATATCCAACATATATAAATAACTTATACCATTCAACAGCAAATAAATAAATAAATATTTTTTTAAAAAATGGGCAGAAGATCTGAATAGACATTTTTCCAAAGAAGATATACATATGCCAATAGACACATGAAACATATGTTAAACATTACTAACCACCAGGTAAATGCAAATCAAACCACAATGAGATATTACCTTACACCTGTTAGAATGGGTATTATAAAAAAGACAAGAAACAGCAAGTGTTGGAAAGGATGTGGAGTAAAAGGAACACTTTGTGTACTGTTGGTATGGTTACTATGAAAACAATATAGAATTTCCTCAAAAAATTAGTAAAACTACCATATGATCCAGCAATTCCGCTTCTGGGTACTTATTTGAGAAAAGGAAAACATTAACTTGTAAAGACATATGCACTGAAGGGGGTCAAAAGGTACAAACTTTCAGTTATAAAACAATTTATGGGGATATACTGTACAGCACAGTTACTAGAGTTAATAATAATGTATCACATATTTGAAAGTTGCTAAGAGAGTAAATCTCAAAAGCTCTCATCCCAAGAAAAAATTTTCTTGCCAAATATGCAAAGATAATGTTAACTAGAGTTATTGTGTCAATTATACCTCAATTAAAAAAAAAAACAAATATCTTAGAAACATAGAAGCAAAAATCTTTCCAAAAATAATTAGAAAATCTACAGAAAACCTACCACTAACAGTACACTTGATGAAAGCACAAAGCTTTCTACCTAAGATCAGGAACAAGGCAAGGATGTCTGCTCTCAATACCACTATTAACCATTGTTGTAGAGGTCAAAACAAATATAATAAGGCAATAACAAGAAACAAAACATAAGTTTTGAAAAGGAAAAAGTAAATCTATCCTTATTTTCAGAAGCCATGATAGTATATATAGGAACTCCCAAAGAATCTACAAAACACTACTGGAACTAATAAGCAAGCTTAGCATGTTATAGGATGCTAAAGTCAATAGCAGAATATAAAGTCAATATACAAATATCAATTTTATTTCCATATACTAGCAGCAAAAACTTGAGAGTTATTTTTTAAATGCCATTTATAAAAACATATAAAACTGATACCTAAGGGTAGATTTAACAAAATATGTGCAAAATATCTGCATTAAAATTTATACACCATTCCTTAAAAAAAATTATGACGATTGCTATGGACTGGACTGCATTCTCTTCAAAGTTCTTATGTTGAAAAACTAACCACAAATGTGACTGTATTTGGAAATAGGGCCTACAAGGAGATAATTAAGATTAAATGAGGTCAAAAGAGTAGGGCCCTGACCTGACAGGATTAGGATTAGTGTGCTGCTAAGAGAGAAGGGAGCACTGTCGCCACCTAGCCCCCTCTCTGCCCAGCCTTTACAAGCACAGAGCAAAGGCCAGATTTGGACACAGCCAGAAAAAAAAGAGAGCTCTCCTCTCTTTTATTTTTTAGCCTTATTATTTCAATTTGATTCTTTTATATAGTTTCTCGTTCTTTGTTTAAATTCTGTCTTGTCCACCTAACAGCAGACCAAGGTTGCTGGCATTTTAACTTTAGACTTCTCAGTCTCCAGAACTGTAAGAAATTTCTGTTGTTTAAACCACACTGTCTATGGTATTTTCTTTATGGCAGCTCAAGCAGACTAATACAAAAAAATAAAATAAAGTAAGTGGAGGTATACATAATATTTATTGATTGGAAAAGTCAGCATTGTTTTGATGCCATTTCTCCCAAAAGTGAGGTACTGCCAGAAGACTACAGGTCAGGAGAGAGAAGTTTGGTTGTGTTTTCTCTATGTGTTACTGGTAGGTAGTTCAGACAAGACTTTATCCCTGTATAGTTCCCCTTGGGTGGAGTTCTCATTAGAGTGTTCTCCTAGGGCCTCAGTAGTACCATTTCTTCCCCTTATTCCTATCTACTAGATAGTTCATGGCTTCCCAGCTTTAAACCAACTCAATCCATGATTGGATTAAAGCAATCTGCTTCTATCCTTGGTGCCTGGAAAAAGCAAAGTACACTGTTTTCGATGCGTAATAACATTACAAGAGCCTCAAATTATAGCCATGATTTTTCATAAAAAATATAAGACATCCTCGGGGCGCCTGGGTGGCGCAGTCGGTTAAGCGTCCGACTTCAGCCAGGTCATGATCTCGCGGTCCGTGAGTTCGAGCCCCGCGTCGGGCTCTGGGCTGATGGCTCAGAGCCTGGAGCCTGTTTCCGATTCTGTGTCTCCCTCTCTCTCTCTGTCCCTCCCCCGTTCATGCTCTGTCTCTCTCTGTCCCAAAAATAAATAAACGTTGAAAAAAAAATTAAAAAATATAAGACATCCATACAAAAATTACTACAATACCAAGAGGCAATACCACTTGAAGAGACAAAGACAGAGATAGACAGAGATAGATACAGAAAGACAGAAACAGATGCAGAGAGAGTGGGAGAAGAATAAAGAGAGAGGGAGAGATAGACACACTTAATGGAAATAGACTCACAGGAGATCCAGATATCACAGTCATAAGATATGTATTTCAATACGTTGTTCAATATGTTCAATAAGTTAGGTGGACAAGACAGAGAATTTAAACAGAGAACCAGAAACTATACAAAAGAATCAAACTTAAATTCTAAGGCTGAAAAATAAATATAGCAAAATAATTAAGAACACAGTAGATTGGTATACTTTCAAATTAGACAAAACAAGATAGTATTAGTGAATTCAAATTAGGTTTAAATGTGCAGGCTGAAGTAGAGAAAGGAAAAAGTATTGAAATACAAAATGGGGATAATCATAAGAGATATGTAAAACACGGTGAAAAGGTTTATCATATGGGTAATTGGAGTCCTAGAAGGAGAGAATATACGTATGGAGCAGAGACAATACCTGAGGCCATGATTTTCCAAAACCAATTGCTATGGGCAGAATGCTTCTGTCTCTCCTGTATTCATAAGTTGAATCCCTAATTCCCAATATGACAGTATTGGGGGCCTTTGGGAGGTAAAGGGATTTAGAAGTGGTGATGAGGGTGGGGCCCTATAAAGGATTAATGCCTTTATAAGAAGAAGAAGAAATCAGAGCTCTCTCTCCCCCATCATGTGAGGAAACAGGAGAAGGTTGCTGTCAGAAAGATGGCTCTTATTAAGAATCAAAGCAGCCTGCACCTTGATATTGAACTTCCTAGCCTCCAGAACTGTGAGAAATAAACGTCTGATATTTAAGCTACCCAGATTATAGTATTTCGTTATAATAGCCAAAGGTGACTAAAACACCAACGAAAACCATCATGCCAAGATTCAAGAATTGCTGCAAACCCTAAACAGAATAAACACAAAAACAAAAAATTAACTAAAACAATACATAGGCATGCCATAATGAAACTACCAAAACCAAAACCAAAATTTTTAAAGTAGCCACAGGGAAAAGATACATTATTTTCAAAGAAGTAATCATAAAATTAACAACTGACCTCTCAACAGAAGAAAACATAGAAATTATATGAATTATATGTTAGAAAACATAGAATTATATTTTTGGTGATAAAGACAAATAAATGCCAAATACAATTCTATAGTAGTGAAAAATATCTTTTAAAATAAAGGCATTTTGATTCTAAAAAAAAGTGATTGTGTTATCTGCAAGCACAGCAAAAAAAAAATATTAAGGAGAGTTTTTAACAGAAGGAAAATGATGCTAGGTGGAAACAAAGATATGGCAAATGTTGGAAAGCAAAAATTGGTAAATCTAAATGGAAATTGATGACAAACAAGAATAACTTAAAATATTAATCTTATAAACTAAAACATAATAACAGCATTAAATGTTGGAAGGGAAAAACTATATTAATCTAGTATAAGGTTCTTGTATATTCCAAGAAGTGATAAATATATTAATATACATTAAGCATTTATAAGATTTTGTGGATAACAAATAAAATAATGTATCACTAACAAGCTAGTGGAAGGATAAAATGCTTAATATAATTAATTCAAAAGTAAGTAAGAAGGTAGGAGATAGAAAATATAAAGTAAAATGGTAAATTTAAATCTAAATATAATGTCACTTTATGGAATGTTTACACAATAAATGTTTCAACTTAAAGGAATAAATCATCAAACTGAATTTTGTAAGCCACATAACTGAACTATTTGCTAATTAGAAGAGATTCCCCTTGAATATGAGGATACAAGGGGATTAAATGAAGAAAAAGCAAAGAAATATCACACAAACACTAACCAGAAGAAAGCTGGTAGAGTTACAATAATATCAGAACAAGTAGAGTTTATGTAAGAAACCTTACTAAAGATAAAAAAAGTGAATTTTATTGTGATATAAGATTAATCCATCCAAAAGACACTAAATTCTAATTTATATGCATTAACAACATAATGTCAACATATATAAAGGAGAACTTGACAAAAATAGGCAAATCACAAATATAATGGGAGATACAAACACATCTCTAAGTGACTGACAGAACATGCACAATAAAAATCAGTAAGCATATAGAAGAATTGAGTAAAATTTGGCTTCATTGATACGTATAGGTAGAACTATGCTCATTAGTTGCAAAATAACAAATGTGCAAATGTGCTGTCTATATATTAATGCAATCCTCCACTAACATTTACAAAAAATCCCACCCTCCAAGTCTTTCTGGAAATGTATAAGGTCACTCTAAAATTGTTGTGGGAATGCTAAAGGCGAAGAAGAACCAAGATAACCTTGAAAAAATAATTTCAGAGAACCTACATTGTTTTTATTCCATTATCCCTATGTTCCATTAGGCATAATCCTTTTTTGAAGCATCAGTTACTAGGCCAATTGGACAGTTACCACTCTTTTATTTAAGACAGATGATTCTTATCTATTCTAAAAAATATACACCCATATAACTGTAGTGTAAGATCTGAGAGTTGTTCCTTTTCTTTTTTAATTGAAGTATAATTAACATACAGTGTTATATTATTTTCAGGTGTAGAGCAAAATGATTCAACAATTCTATATATCATTCAGTGCTCATCACAATAAGTGTAGTCATAATCTGTCACCAAACAACACTTTTACAGTCTTATTGACAATATTCCCTATGCTGTGCTTTTTCCTCTCTATAACTTATTTATTTTGTGACCGGAAGCTTGTACCTCTTAATACCTTTGACCTCTTTTCCCCATGAACCACCCCCACCTCCCCTTTGGCAACCACCTGTTTGTTCTTTCTACTTAAGAGTCTGGGATTGGGGCGCCTGGATGGCTCAGTCGGTTGGGCGTCCGACTTCAGCTCAGGTCATGATCTCACAGTCCGTGAGCTCGAGCCCCACGTGGGGCTCTGTGCTGATAGCTCAGAGCCTGGAGCCTGCTTCCCAGTCTGTGTCTCCCTCTATCTCTGCTCTTCCCCTGCTCACGCTCTGTCTCTCTCTGTCTCAAAAATAAATAAAAACATTTAAAAAAAAAGAGTCTGGGATTATTTTATCTCTGTTTTCCTTTGTTTCTTGTTTTGTTTCTTAAATTCCACATATGGGTGAGATTATATGGTATCTGTCTTAGCATTATATCATCTAGATCAATTCATGTTGTTGTATATAGCAAGATCTCATTCTTTTTTAGTGCCAAGTAATATTCCATTGCATATAAATACCAAACCTTCTTTATTCATTCATTTATCAATGGGCACTTGGCTTGTTTCCATATCTTAGCTATTGTAAATAATGCTGCAATAAACATAGGGCTGCATGTATCTTTCTAAATTATTGTTTTCATTTCCTTTGGATAAATACCCAGTAGTGGAATGACTGGATCATATGGTATTTCTATTTTTAATTTTTTTGAGGAAATTCTGTACTGTTTTTACACAATGACTGTAACAATTTGCATTCCCACCAACAGAGCACAAGGGTTCCTTCTTCTTACATCCTCACCAACATGTTATTTCTTGTCTTTTTGATTCAGGCCATTCTCACAGGTATAAGATAATACTGTGATTTTGATTTGTATTTCGCTGATGATGAGTCATGTTGAGCATCGTTTAACGTGTCTGTTTGCCATCTGTATGTTTTCCTGCAACTTTACTGAATTAATTTATCAGTTCTAGTAGCTTTTTCGTGGAGACTTTAGGGTTTTCTTTATTTAGTATCAGGTCATCTGAGAATAGTGAGTTTAACTTCTTCCTTACCACTTTCGATGTCTTTTATTTCTTTTTCTTGTCTGATTGCTAGGGCTAGGACTTCCAATACTATGCTGAATAAAAATGATGCGAATGGACATTGTTGTCTTTTTCCTGATACTAAAGTAAAAATACAGTTTTTCACCACTGAGTATGATGTTAGTTGTGAGGTTTTCATATATGACCTTTATTATGTTGAGGTATGTTCCCTATAAGTCCACTTATTGAGAGTTTTCACCATGAGTGGATGATGTACTTTGTCAAACACTTTTTGGCATTTATTGAGAGGATCATATGGTTTTTATCCTTTCTTTTGATAATATGATGTATCACATTAATTGATTTGTGAATGTTGATCCACCCATTTAATCCGTGAAATAAATGCCACTTGATCTTGGTGAATGATTTTTAAATATATTTTTGAATTCGGTTTGCAATATTTTGTTGGGGATTTTTACATCTATGTTCATCAGAGATATTGGCCTGCAGTTTTCTTTTTCGTAGTGTCTATCTGGTTTGGGTATCAGGGTAATGCTGAATGAATTTGGAAGCTATTCTTCCTCTTCTATTTTTGGAGTTTGAGAAGGCATTAACTTCTTTAAATGCTTGTTAGAATTCACCTGTGATGCCTTCTGGTACTGGACTTTTGTTTGTGGGGAGGTTTTTTTTTTTTTTTTTTTTATTACTGATCCAAATTCATTACTAGCAAGCAGTCTAGTCAAATTTTCTATTTCTTTCTGATTCAGTCTTGAGAGATTTTGTTTCTAAGCATTTATCCATTTCTTCTAGGCTCCCCAATTTGTTGGCATATAATTTTTTCATAATATTTTCTTATAATCCTTTGTATTTCTGTCATATTGATTGTTACTTGTCCTCTTTAATTTCTGGTATTATTTATTTGAATCCTCTCTTTTTTTCTCATGATGAGTCAGGCTTAAGGTTTATCAATTTTGTTTACCTTCTCAAAGAACGAGCTCCTGGTTTCATTGATCTTTTCACTTTTGTTTTGTTTTGTTTTATTTTGTTTTGTTTGTTTGTTTGCTTGTTTTTGGTTTAGTCTCTATTTCATTTATTTCTGTTCTAATCTTTTTATTTCTTTCCTACTGCTGGCTTTGGGCTTTGTTCCTTTTCTGGCTCTTTTAGGTGTAAGGTTAGGTTGTTTATTAGAGATTTTTCTTATTTCCTGAAGTAGGCCTGTATTGCTATAAAATTCCATTTTAGATCTGCTCTCCTTTTGCTGCATCCCAAAGATTTTGGACCATTGTCTTTTCCTTTCTTTTGTTCCCATGTATTTCATGTATTTTTAATTTCCTCTTCCATTACTTGGTTAATCCATTCATTATTTAGCCTCCAAATATTTGTGTTCTTTCCAGATTTTTTTCCTGTAGTTGATTTTAGGTTTCATACAGTTGGGGGTCAGAAAAGATGCATGGCATGATGTCAGTCTTCTTGAATTTATAGAGACTTGTTTTGCAGCTTAACGTGATCATCCTGAAGAATGTTCCATGTGCACTCGAAAAGAATGTGTATTCCACTGTTTTAGATGGAATGTTCTTTATATGTTTGTTAGGTCTATCTGGTCTAATCTGTAATTCAAAGCCATTGTTTCCTTGTTGGTTATCTGTTTGAGCAATCTATCCATTGATGTAAGTGAGGTGGTAAAGTCCCCTACTATTATTTTATTTCCGTTCATTTCTCCTTTCAAGTCAGTTAAGAGGCACTCTCATATCGGGTGCATAGATATTTATGATTGTTATATCCTCTTGTTAGATTGATTTCTTTATCCTTATGTACTGTACTTCTTTGTCTCTTGATACAGTCTTTCTTGTAAAGTCTATTTTGTCTGATATAAGTATTGTTTCCACAGCTTTCAATTCCATTTGCATAGTAAATATTTTTTCATCCCTTCACTTTCAATCGTATGTGTCTTTAGATCTGAAGTAAGTGTCTTGTAGGTAGCAAATAGATGGGCCTTGCTTTTTTATCCATTTAGTTGCCCTATGTCTTTTAATTGGACTATTAAGTCCATTTACATTTAAAGTAATTACTGATCAGTATGTACTAATTTCCATTTTGTTACTTGCTTTCTGATTGTCCTTGTAGTTCTACTCTGTTTCTTCTTTCTTGCTCTTTTCTCTTTTGGCTTGATTGTTTTCTTTATTATTATGCTTGGATTCCTTTCTCTTTGTGTGTATCTATTATAGGTTTTTGACTTGTGGTTACCATTAATTTCATACATAACATCTTATGTGTATTGTAGTCTATATTAAGTTGATGGTAGGTTAAATTTGACTCCATTCTAAAAGTACTAAATTTTTTACTTCTCTCTCCATATTTTATGTGGATAGTGTCATATTTTATATCCTTTTATTTTGTGAATGCCTTGACTGATTTTTGTAGATCTAATTGATTTTACTGCTTTTGTGTCTTAACTTGCATACTGGTTTTATAACCTACTACCTTTATCGTATGTTTGCATTTAACTGTGAATTTTTTTCCTTTCCTAATTTTCTTACCTCTACTTATGGACTTTTCTTTATACTCAAAGTCTTCCCTTTAATGTTTTTTATAGGGCTGGTTTGGTGGTGATGAACTCCTTAAATTTTATTTGCTTATGAAACTCTTTATCTCTCTTTCCATTCTGAATGATAGTCTTGCCAGGAAGAGTATTCTTGGTTGCAGGTTTTTTTTTTCTTTAAATATTTTGAATATATCATGCCAGTCTCTTCTGGTCTGCAAAATTTCTGTGAAAAGTAATTTGATAGCTTTTATGGGATTTCCCTTGTATATAACTATTTTTGTTTCTCTTGCTGCTTTTAAAATTCTCTCTTTATCACTACTTTTTGCCATTTTAATTATCATGTGTGTGGGCATGGACCTCTTTTGGTTAATTTTGTTAGGGGCTCTCTGCACTTTCAGGATCTGGATGTCTGTTTCCTTCCCCAGATTTGGGAAGTTCTCAGCTATTATTTCTTCAAATAAATTTTCTGCCTTCTTCTCTCTCTCTTCTTTTTCTGTGAAATGTGAAGTTATTATAATGTGAAGATTATTACCCTCATTGAGGTCACTGAGTTCCCTTAACCTATTCTCATTTTTTTTTTATGATTCCTTTTTCTCTTTGCGGTTCAGCTTGCTTGCTTCCCATTACTCCATCTTCTAGATGGCTGATCTGTTCTGCATTCTCTAATCTACTGATTCCCTCAAGTGTATTTTTTATTTCAGTTATTGAGTTCTTCATCTCTGTTCTCTCTCTCTCTCTTTGTTGAAGGTCTGAGATCCTCCACTCTTTTCTCATGCTAAGTGAGTACTTGTGACCATTACTTTGAATTCTTTACTAGGTATATTGCTGTCTCCGTCTCATTTAGATCTTTTGCTGTGATTTTGTCTTGTTCTTTCATTTGGGATATATTCCTGTCTCATCACTTTATCTAAGTCTTTGTGTTTGTTTCTATGCATTAGGAAGGTCAAGTACATCTCTTGATCTTGAATGTAGTGGCCGTATAAAGAAGAGGTCTTGTGGTGCCCTGAGCACAATGCACCCTGGTCATTAGGACCATGTACTCTTAAGGGTGTATGTGGGTGCAAATGGCCTACTGTTATGGCTGAATCATATTTGCGTTCAGTCTAGCTGGATGCATCAGGCAAAGTTTGGTCCCTGTGCTGTTGAGGGCCTGTCTGAGGTCACCTCAGGCTTTTAGCTGGATGGTGTCAGCAGTCAGGGTACCTGTTGGCACTCAGACTTTCTGCTGTAGTTGCATGTACATGGAGCTACATGGCACTCTCCCTGCACTGCTCCCTGAGAGGCTTTCATTGGTGGGCCAACCCAAAAGTGAAACCAGATGTCTGCCCTTAGTTCTTCTGCTGGGGCTGTAGTTGCTCCAAACTGCAGGACACCCTCCTTAATGCTGTCAGCTAAAAGCCTCTGGCATGCTGGTATGTGTAGTTATCCCCTCCCTACTACCCCAATGCCAGGGCAACAGTCACTTTGGAGTGGTGCCAGTCCCTGCCAGGGCTGCTTGCAGGTTATGTCTGGGGAAGAGCTGCTTTGGAGGAATGCCTTCTGAGTGGGGCAGGTCTGCATGGGATGTGAGGGCAGGGCATACGGTCCTAGCAAGGTATGTGGAGAGTATTTGTGCTGGTTCCATGTATCCAGCTATCTAGGTTAGGGGAGGGGAAGAGAAATGGTGTCCGCCAGCACCTTTTTTCTTTGAGAAGTCTCCTAAAGATCTCTGCCCCTCCAGTGCACATTCTGAGATGATTAAATAAATCTCCTTCATAAATACCCCTGGCACTTTTCAAACTGCTACTTTCATTCTGTGTGTTGGCCAGGTTATTTGTTAGGCTAGCTCTTTAAGGGCAAGGTATGTGGAGAGTGTTTGTGCTGGTTCCATGTATACAGCTATCCAGGTTAGGGGAGGGGAAGACAAATGGTGTCCACCAGCACCTTTTATCTTAGAGAGGCTAGCTCTTTAAGGACAAGGACTCAGTCTCCTATTGCCCTCCAGCTCTCTTGGAGCTCAGTCCACTGATTTTTAAGGTACTCAGAGGTAAGCCCCACTGATTTAAAAATCTTGTAAAGTTAAGCTCCACTGGTTTTCAAAGCCAAATGTTATAGGGTCTGGTCTTTCCAGTGGGAATTCCCTGTGTCCGAAGTGCCTGTTATGGGGTCTGACCCTCTGTCTTCTCCATGCTTGTGGTATCCCTCCCTTTGTGGTTAGTCTCACCAGGGGTTTGGTTCAAACACATCTCTGCCCCTCCTACCCTATTCGATGTGGCCTCCTCTCTACATTTAACTATAGGTCTGTTCTGCCAGTCTTCTGGTCACTTTCAGTTTTACATGTATAGCCATTATCTGGGTGTGTTGGTGGAAGGAAGTGAGCTCAGGATCCTCGAGTCTGTCAGCTTCCTCTATCTCCCGTCCTTTTCTTTAAGGCCCAGAATATTTGCCTAACAGAGATCCCATCTGAACATAAACTCACATTCAGAGCATGATTATGTCCAAAAATCTGTGCATAGAGAGCTACAGGGTTTTAAATTTTTTTTTTCAACGTTTATTTATTTTTGGGACAGAGAGAGACAGAGCATGAACGGGGGAGGGACAGAGAGAGAGGGAGACACAGAATCGGAAACAGGCTCCAGGCTCTGAGCCATCAGCCCAGAGCCTGACGCGGGGCTCGAACTCACGGACCGTGAGATCGTGACCTGGCTGAAGTCGGATGCTTAACCGACTGCGCCACCCAGGCGCCCCGAGAGCTACAGGGTTTTAGTAGCCAAGGTGCTGACATGGGAATTTTCAGAGGGTTGAGATAACCTGGAGGAGAGGACCCTGTAGCTATAAACTTACAAGAAGATTTGAATGGTAATTTTGATAAATTGTGAGGGGCTGATTGTAGAGTAGCATGAGAAATTCCTGGGGGCCACATTCTTAGCCCCCCACCTTCACTTTTGTGGGCTTTACATCTAGGAAACCCACCATATTCTCACAGAGAACAGCCAAGAAAAAAAATCCTCATGTTTCTCAGAAGAAAAGCTGAACAAACTGAAAACCAACTCTTCTTAGATCCATCAGAGGATGTTTTTTCTTTGTTTGTAATGCAAGTGCCTTGCTGAAGGTTTGATTGCTGAGGCATCCATCCACTTCAAAGAAGCATCCACTTCACAGATGGGTATCTAATAAACACAGTGCCAGCCACAGACTAGATAAAGAAGAAGCCCACCTCCTTACCCTAAGGCTCCTTTGTTTATGAGGTTTTGGTTAATTTCCACAACTGACCATTTGGACTGCCTATTTTTTTCTCTCCCCTTGCTTTAAAGTCCTGCTATTATGTTTGAAATTCACCAATAAAGCGTGAGCCCCAGAACTCTAGGCCCTCATCCTACACTCCAGTAAAAGCAAAACCCCAGGCCTGCATGCTCTCACTCTTGCTCTTGCCCTCAACCTCTCTGTCTGTCTCTTTCTCTCTCCTCAGTGTGTGGCCTCAGGTGTGCCCCGTAATTTCCAGGACTTGTAAGTAATAATTTTTGTTTCAAAGTTTCCTGATGCTAAGGGTGTCTTGCAATCATAAGAACCACAAAGACTGTACCAGCCACAACACTGGTCATAGACACACTGAGACTGGCACACAACAATACCTGTAAAAGATTCACAATGACTATATATCTTGGATTTTCTGGTATTCTTATACTGATAGAATTTAATTATTTCAATAAATGTAGATTAATAACATGCTAATTATATGTAGATTAATGATTATGCATTTGTAAGAATTTTCACATTAGCCAATTAACCAGTTTATTTTTCCTTTAACTTCTCACAGCATGTTTTTTTTTTTTTTTAATTTTTTTTTTTCAACGTTTTTATTTATTTTTGGGACAGAGAGAGACAGAGCATGAACGGGGGAGGGGCAGAGAGAGAGGGAGACACAGAATCGGAAACAGGCTCCAGGCTCCGAGCCATCAGCCCAGAGCCTGACGCGGGGCTCGAACTCACGGACCGCGAGATCGTGACCTGGCTGAAGTCGGACGCTTAACCGACTGCGCCACCCAGGCGCCCCTCTCACAGCATGTTTTTGATACATTTTTTATTTTCGTATTAATCTCTAGCTTTTTCTTGCAGTTATCCTCCCTATGACTGCAGCTCCTTGAAAGGTGAGTCTTTTTTATTTTCTTTTAATCTTATAGACCAACCATCCTATGCTCTAGACATAATTGATGCTCAATAAATTTCTGTTGAATTGTTTATTTCCTATGCATTTTAGAGTTGTACAATGATTACATTCACCCATTGGTCAGTTGTCAGAAAGCATAGCAATATACTGCTCCTTAGTAGGAGCCAAAAACCTCAACCAAAAGAAAAGGGAAAAGATTCTGCTTTTTGTATAATGTGTAGCTCTTTCCACATGGAATTATCTTCCCAGCTTGCAGAATTATAGCTGTTTCATATAGATGTATATATATTATTTTCTCTCCAGGAATCGAGCAGTCTGCCAAGCAGAGACAATTCATCTCACAGAACAGCAAAGATATTATGAAATAGCATAATTGCTTGCATATTCAAGTTTATAATTAATTTTATACCTTCATTAGGTGAGAGTTATGTTCTCAATAGTGTCTCCCCCCTGCATCTTTTTCTTTTCTCCTGCATCTTTTATACCTAATAAATAAATTTATTTATACCAAATAAATTCTGCCCTTTTATGCCTTGTGTGTTTTAAATTTTGAACATTAAAAAAAGTTTCTGTAGCAATTACAACCACCTTATACAAGCAAACACATAACTGCAACTGTTAAACTCATTGGATTTTCCAAAATAATACATTTGAGGAGATAGCATTATAGACTGGCAGGTCCCATCTATGATCCTCAGTAACCCTGTATCAAAATAATTGTCATATCAAATTAAACAATTGTCAATCATATTAGGTTTGCTTCACCTGGACCCTCCTCAGAATCTTTCCTAAGTTTCCTCCAAAATGTTCTACCTTGGAAAGTATGTAAACCTGATTTTGTCTGACTACAGGTGTGTTGCTGCTGTTTTTATCTGATTGGTTATATAATGTAATAATGTAAGTTTTGATTTTATTACATAACTTATTATAGCAAATTTGTAAATTATTTCAGTATTTTTAGAACTAACAGAGATTAGAAAGTGGTCATGTAAAATTTCTAACTATCTTTGTACTATATTTTGTTATGAGAATAATACCCTATTATAGTTCTTGAAAACTTAGGACTTTATTAAAATTGTGGGGCATAGTTCTTTCAAATATCAAAGATCAGCTCCATCCTAAGGAGAAATGTCTTTACTGGCTAACTTTAGAAATAAACATATGTCCTGGTCCAGGTCTAGAATTTAAAGATGAGAAAACTCCCTTTTTTTACAAATGAGTAAATTGACTCAGAGAGGTCATGAACTGTCCAAGGTTTCACAATGCAGTCTCAGGAGTTTTTAATGGCAGGGCAGGGTAGGATGGGTGGGGAAATATACATATTTCTTGCCTCCTAATTTATGGTTCCATTAGTGGCAGTATTTCTATGAATGCTGTCATAATAACAGAACACACAACCAGTAAGTAAGCACATATCCACACATGTGCACACACACATGTTAGATATGCACTGCACAAGAACCTTAGAAATATCGGTAGTATAAATCCAAAGTTGGGGATACAGTTGGGAACAGAACCACCTAAATACATTAAAGAAATCATAGAAAAGCGTGCAGATTTAAAGAAGGGTATAGCATAGTGGCTAAGAACTACCTCTGTTACTTGTCAGTAGTTATGATCCTAGGCAAGCTACCCGACTTCTCTGTGCCTCAGTTTCCTTGCTGTAAAATAGGCACACTAATGGTACTTCTTCCAACTTTTCTTGTGATGGTTAAAATAGTTAACATTTGTGAAGTACTTGAAATAATGCCTGACACATAGTAAGTGCTATAAAAATGTTTGGTGAGTAAATGAAATATGGGGTTTAAGAACAAGCATTTCCCATCCAGCTCATGCTATCCTTCCTACTTAAGTAGTAAGCCCTGTCTTATATACCATGTATATGGTATATTGTGAGAGAAAGACAGACAGACAGAGAGAGAGAGAGAGAGAGAGAGAGAGAGAGAAAGGGATTGCTCTTCTTTGTTACAGTAGAAGAGAGTATTAGAGACAACAAGCCCATATTGCAGTGGTAAGATTTGGCCTCTGATTTAAGCAAGAATTTATTGACAGTAAGAGCCAAATACAGTTCAGATAACGGATGGCATGTTTTCTCCCCTGTAAAGAGTATTTTTGAAGACTAATCTGAGCAGGTTGTGGCGAAGGTACTCATAGAGAATCAGAAAACCTCTCAAGACCTCTTCTTTGTAATTTTTAAACTCTGATATCTGATATCACATGTTTCAACTTTTATCCTGATGCGGCTGGTCACTTTTTCCATTCAAATAGAATATACGCCCTTCCAACTTTAAGCACTTACAGAAATTCTAGACTAAAATTATTTTCAGCTGCATTTATGACTGCAATATGGTCCACTTGAACCAAATGTAACAATAATTCTGGCTGTCATTATTAGGGTCCTAATGATTAAAAAGTAGCAAAGGTCTTCCAATGGCTAAACTGTACCCTGTGGCCCTTCACCTAGGAGCGGATGCTTAATTTGAAGACAATATCAAGAATGAGAACCTGAGAAGTAGAATGGAAAGGAAAGCAAAAAATAAGACAGGAAAATCGGACCTGTGAATACTGATAAGCAAACAAAAAGAACAGAAATTACTGCATATTTTTGTTTACTTCAATTCCTGCAAAACTAGGTTGAGACATTAGATTACCTATAAGGCAAACAATTCTAGCTATTCTAGCTTGAGAGATTTCTATACAATAAAATATACTTATTAATGAAGATGTGGAGGTCAAATATGCTTTAACATTTTTACTCATAAACAGAAAAAGTCCTCATGCCTCAGATTCCAATGTCTTAATTATTTCACGTCCTGACATTTCAAGAGGACATAAGGCATATCCTCTAGAGTTGCCATGTCAAATTCCTACTCTACACAGGAAACCATTAGTAGACTTACACCTCTCTTTCTTTATTCCCTGATAAAGTGCATTTTAACTATTTTCTGAAATTTAGGACCATTATACATTGAAGAGAAGTCATTCTGAGTTATAAACCTTTGTCAAAACATATATGGCCTTAAATTAGACTATCTTATTAATGGCCAACAGCTTGAATAACACTTATTAGACATAGAATGAATAGTTGTCAGTTTTTGTTGTTGCTGTGTCTTAAACAGGCTTGTATATGATTTTCTGCTTCAGTAACGTCTGACTGCATCGCCTGCTACAGAGAAAGAAATCAGGCAATCATGAATTTGTGCCCAGAAAACTATGGCCCAGGACACATTTACTTTTAGTTATATTTGACTTTTTCTCTCATTTTTTCCCCATCCCTTTCTCACCATTTTTAGGATCCTTCTGTTATCCTTTAATTGCCAAAAGCTATGATGGATCAGAATTTTCATTCAAGTAATAGGGTCTTACCCAGTAATGTGTTATTTGTTGTTGAGTGTAATGCTTCTAGCAGAAAATATGTACAAATATGATAATTAAGAAGAAACATTTAGTACCAAGGGAAATTAGTTATGTCCCCTCTGTCATAGACTAGAGTAATTCTATTCTCTTCTCAAACTGGGGTTTGATCTTCATAGGCAGCACTAAATGTCAACTGAACATCTAGACAGCATGATGGGAGGAAGGGGAAACCCTGTGTTCATCGCCAAGGTTTTAACTTAATGTCTTTCTTTCCCTGCCCTCGGAGTCATAATCGTAAGACCACAGAAAAATGTGAGGTTCCGTACACATTTCTTTCCGTCATTGGCAGCCTCTTGACCATCCCTCCACCAAGATTTTCTACTATCCAAAACTTGTCACTCTTCTCAAATACCACGGTTTTTTGGTTGAGACTTTGTTAACTCAATATTTTCCTTTGGATGCCAGTTCCCATGAAACAATGAATATGGGTTATCTTTCCCCAATACCATGAACTTAAAGAATTTCCTACTTTGATATGTCTTATTAATTGAAACAGAAACAGGACCAATTCCACATTCTGGTTTTCTAAAATGTCTTTCTTCCTCCAAGAAACCACTGCCAACATACACCTAAAATGAAATTACACATCTTGCTGCTTCTAGTCTTGAGATAAACATCATATCCAAAAGCATCTTATGACTAGCCTACACATTAGAAAGAAATTGAAATAGCTTTCAATTAAAAAAAAAAAGGAAACAGACACACATACATAAATCACCATTAACACTGTATCCTACACATGCAAATAAGTTTATCCACTCCATACCAAAATATCACAACTAATATAACCATGGTTATTAAAGAACTTAAAAGGATAACTTACTTAATAAAACTTTACCATGGAGAAGTCTGTTTGAATAAATTCTCCTCTTTCTAATAAATTCACATTGGCAAATTTTCCCGTGTACTTCACATACTAAATAAGTTTTGACTCCCTCCCTAATTCTGTATGTATTATTGCTAGTGGTGATGTTTACCAAAAATGTCATCCATTTTTTAAGGTTTTATACAGTTTTTGTAAAGTGTTCTCCTATTGTTTATTTCACACCTGTTAACCTAACTCTTTCTTTATGATGCTCTGTTTTGTTACCTTGGAAATAATATCATAACATAGCAGAAACACCTGCCATTGCAAGATGATTCCTGCTTAATATTAATCTGGAGTTAACCTCATTTCTATATACATAATGGAAAAATGTTTTTTGACACAGATTTTACAGCGAGAAAACTCTGAAACCATGCATAAAATCCTACCTTTTCTTTATTATTACATATGATCTGGGGGTAAGTTCTAATAGATTTCAGAAATAAATATGAATGGATATATACTTTTTTCAGGAAATGAAACATATATTATAGACAAGAAATTTACTCTTAACCTATTAAAATACATACTGAATGTTTTTAATGTTCTGCAACTTTCTGTTAGAATATCACTTTAAATAAAGTGATATAAAGTAACAAAATATCTCATATTTGTTCCAAGGGATAAAGAACATATTTTCATTTAAAATGATACAGTGTGGAAGAAGAGAATAGTTTTTAGAGCTGGGCATACCTGATTTACCGATTTTTGAAATACAGTTTTTCCTCCTCTGTAATTAAGGACAATAATAGTTAACTTGATACATATAAATATATACAACAATATATATTATATATGGCTAAAAGAGATAATTTATGTAAAGTAGGTAGCATGTGCTGGATATTTAATGGGAGGCTGAATTAAATTCCCTCCCACATACTCAACTTATAAATTTTAAAATAGTGATCTCTTAGAAGACATACAGAACTTTAAAAGACTCACTAAACTAAGGCAAACGCAGAATTTAATTTTTAATAATTGTTTTAAAAGCATGATGTAAAATATTTTATCAAAAGTATGTGAATTACTAATATTTTTACTATTAGAGTGTTAGAACCAGAATGAAGTTTATGTGCACCTAATTCAATGCTCATCACTTTCCAGGAAAAGACACTATTTAGATAAAAGGAATTTAGATTATCCCAGTGACACATTTAATTTACAGTTCAACTGAGATGAGAACAAACCATTTTAATCTAAGACTAGTGACTTACTTTTCTTATCACCAGTCTCCTCTATGCCAACATTACTCTGAGCACATTAAATTCTGAAAAACATATATTTGAGATATAATACCAAGGTATTTTTCACTATCTTTAAATGCCTATTTAAAAATTTAAACTGTCAGCATTTACTCCTCCATGGGTTATTTAAATTGTGTAGTAAAGTTCAGGTAGCTTTATAAAATGTCAAGTTTAGGACTCTTTCCATTCCCTTTGTTTGAAAGAAATTTCTATTCTTTCCAATACTAAGCATACTGGCCACCACTCAACACTATCATCCTCTGGGAAAATACAACTTTTTAATGATACATTTGCCTCAAAATGTAGCATCTAATTTACCAAATGTGACAGTAATGGATACTTTTTTTTTTTTAACGTTTATTTATTTTTGAGACAGAGAGAGACAGAGCATGAATGGGGAGGGTCAGAGAGAGGGAGACACAGAATCCAAAACAGGCTCCAGGCTCTGAGCTGTCAGCACAGAGCCCGACACAGGGCTCGAACTCACGGACCGTGAGATCATGACCTGAGCCGAAGTCGGCCGCTTAACTGACTGAGCCACCCAGGTGCCCCAACAATAATGGATCCTAAGATGCACTAGTAAACTGATTTAAATAGTCATAACTTGGAAGTATATTTAAACTTTTTGGGGGGTAGGGTAATTGAGAAAATTAATAGCATAGAAAGCCCCTCTGGAGCTATTCTCTACTAACAGCACGCTGGTGACCACCATACACAGTTCACCTGCCCTATATCACTGGCAGAGGAGAACGTTAGCATTTTACTTATATAATTTCTGGCATACATCTCTTGACCATATCACTTCTCAATGAATCTTTTTCCAAAGTCTGTAACTGTGTTATTCAATGGCTAAACTTTATAACTGTTTCAAATAGTTTGTTAAACTCTCCAATAACAAAAACATTTATGGGAAATTATCTATTCCTACAAGACGTGCAGAATGGTCTATCAAAATATTGTTGGCAATATTGGAATTCATACCCACCCCAAAATACAAGATATATATATAACCTACTTCTCATCAAATGGTGAATCAGTAAATTATCAATTTTTTTTCTGCTATTCTTAGGAAAGAGATGAAACATCATCACCCTAAAGAATGATTCCTCTCTCCTAGGCTTGTCCCCAACTTTCTTCTCACACCACAAAACTCTGGTAAGGACTATTCACTTTTAATGAAAAGTACATCTTTTCATCCATATGGCAAAGGAAAATAGTTATACTTTATATACTATATAATGCTGGTATCTCTTAAGGACAGAGATACAAATATGAACTAAGATGGCCCCTTACTCTTTGATAACCTGACAATGGGAAACCTACCTCCAGGTGCCTTAATTCCTGATCTGAACATTTCTCAGCTCTGAGAAGTCTGATAGCAGTGCCACACATAGCATGGGTCTGCCTTCTTGTTTGAGAAATGAGGGCACATTTTCTCACAAACTCAAACAAAATTCAAATAGCCATTATAAGGAGCTTAAGGCATTGCGCATTAAGTATAATAATCACACCGGACGGTAGTAGTAAACCATAATGTATTATACTATGCAATAGGGATATTGCTTCTCTCTAATGCTTTGTAACTTCTGCCAGGCAACATAATAAACCATTCTTTAAAAATTCTAAATGTGCTGAAATACCCTAAACCAATTAGTTATGTAGATATCCTCACCACAGACTGTTCTGTCACTGTTTAACTGTCAATGTTACTCACATGATTTCTAACATCATTCTATTACTAGTAGACAGACAGGATTACATATAAACTAGAGCAATAGTGCTTCTTGCTGGTAATAATATACTTAAAAACAGTGGTGTAAAATGAAGTAAATAGCCTTTTTTATGGAAAAAGTGGATAGTCAATGATTTTTTTTAAATCAAAATGTCACAGTAAAGTAAGTCTTTACTGTTTATTATAGATCACTGATTAGAACAGTTTGCTAAACCAGTATAGCTCTACTTAGTCACAAATCAGTTGTTCATAAGAATGAGAAACATTTTTCTTCTAACATAGCATTAAAGGAAGTTGTCCCAGTTTGTTTGTACTCATCCCACAAAAGTAAACACAAATAAATTAGGATCTTTCCTTCATTACTATTTATGTAATACCTTAAATCAATCTTCAAACTTCTTACCTTATATAAAATGAAGGACTTTATTTTAAGCTCAGATTGGTTTAAGTAATTTGAAGAATGTAACTAAAAACATGCTTTATGGATTAATTTGGAAAGGTAGACCATTTGTATTTGATCTGTGATTTTTTAAGTAACTTATTAAAACAGCAATGCTCCCATGAGGGAAATATATTCTTTTGAAAAAACACAATAAAAATAAAGAATTAAAAATAAAGTTAAAACTGAAATCTGCAATTTTCCTTTCATCCAACATCTGATAACTATTATAATCTAATTCATTCATTGGACATTCAACAAATATTATTCAGTGTCTATTAAGTGCCAGATATTAATCAGGCTTTAGGAAAACAAGTCCCCATTATCACAAAGCTTACATTCTAGTGGGAACAAGCAGACAATAAAAAAGATACATGGACAACATATACTCTGTTAGGTAGTGTTATAAGAAATATAAATTGGAATCAAGAGCCAGGGAGAGTCAGGGGTAGTAGGTGGGAGAGTTTTTTTGGAAAGAGTTTTCAGGAAGGGCATCTCTAATGAGGTACCAATTGAACTAAGGCACAGCTGTATGTCAGACTAATGAAGGAAGAGCATTCTAGGAATAGGAAACTGCAAGTGTAAAGGCCTTGCTTGGTTTGTGAACAACAGAGGCCAGTGACTAGTGGGGACTACGTGAAGGGGCTTGTAAGAGGAAATGAGATCAAGTTAGTAGAGGATGCTGGAGAGAAGGTCAGTTCTTGCAAGGCCTCGTAGGTCCTGATAAAAGCCAGTCTCCTCTCATATATATCCTTCCAACACTATATACTCTATGTGTGCGTATATGTGTATATAGTGTGTGTGTGTGTTAGTTATACATACCTACATATGTATATAAAGATTTTACTTTTTTAATGTTTATTATTTTGAGAGAGAGCATGAGCACGAGTCGGGGAGGGGCAGAGAGAGATGGAGAGACAGAATCCCAAGCAGGCTCCACATTGTCAGCACAGAGCCCCATGCAAGACTTGATCTCACCAACCATGGGATCATGACCTGAGCCAAAATCCAGAGTCAGATGCTTACCCCACTGAGCCATCCAGATGCCCCTGCAGTTTTCCTAGGATTTAAAAATATAAATGTAGGGTTGTTCATGGTAAACATCATTTTAAGTGTTGGTAGACGCTAAAGAATTGCCCCTTAAAACAAGCTGGACTGATTTATTCTCTCACCAGCAAGGTATGAAAATGGCCATTTCTCAAAATCCCAGCAACACTGGATGTCATCAGTCTTCTGAATTTTTGTTGATCTGATGGCAAAATGATATTTTATTACACATTATAGTTGATTTTCCTTTATGTACTTCTATGTTGTTTGTAATATGCTTTAAGTGAATTTTCTGTTTATGCTTATTTTTTGTTGGATTACATTGTTGTTTTCAAGAGCGCTTACTTGGTTGTTTTTGTTTTGCCTCCCTTGCTCTCATTCCAATCCTCTGACTTTAACCAATGTCAACAGCCAGATGCGTATCCCTTCTCAGCCTCTTCCTTGTTCGATAAAAACATATGCAAGCCTATTTTCATATATATACATATATATACATATATATATATGTATATGTATATATATGTATATATATGTATATATATGTATATATTTGGTTTTCATTTATTTGAATAGTCCAGAAAAGGTAATGCATGGAGGCAAAAAGTAGATTAGTGGTTGCCTGGAGTTGGGGTCAGGAATGGGGATTAATTGCAAATGGACATGAGGCAGCTTATTGGAGGAATGAAAATGTTCTAAAACTGATTTATGATGATGGCTGTACCACTCAGTAAAGTTACTAAGAATCGCAGAATTCTACATTAAAACAGTGAGTTTTATATGTAATTATATCTCAAATTGGTTTAAAGAAGGAAATTTACACATTATTCAGCAACTTGTTTTTTTTTTTTTTTCAAATAACAATATACCATTGATATCCCTGCAAGTTAGTAGATATAGTCTCAAAGTCTACCTTTCAGACTTTTTATACACACATGCACAGGCTCACATATGATTTTTCATCACTTGGATCATATACACTTTAATTGGGGCACACATCTTTGCACCTTAATTTTACCACAGAAGAGCAATACAGAAGAGCTCTGAAAGCAAAACAAAACCAGTAAACAAAACATAGATTAAGAAAAAATATATATATTTGTAATGCATTTAACAAATAAGATGCTAATATATTTAATACATAGAGTGCTTACAAATTGACAAGAATAAGACAAACCAACAGAAAAATGAGTGAAAGAATGAATAAGCAATTCTCAGAAAATCAAACCCAGATACCCCAAAATAAGTGAAATAATACATAAGCTTAATGAAAATCAAAGTAATATATTAAATTAATAATAAAATGTTAACTTATATGAATTACGTTGACAGGAATCAAAAAGAACATTAGTATTTATTACTGGTGGATATATGGGGCAAATATACTATCAAACATTTCTGAATTATTAAAACGTTTCTGGAAAGCAGTTTAGAAAACTTATTTTTTGGAATTTATCCCTAAGATATAAACCATTAAAAAGTAAGGATATATGCACAAGGATAATCACTGTAGTGTTGTTCTTAGCATGAAAAAATAAGAAATGATAAGAATATTGAATAATTTTTAAAAATTTTTTTTAAACATTTATTTGAGACAGAGAGAGACAGAGCATGAATGGGGGAGGGTCGGAGAGAGAGGGAGACACAGAATCCGAAACAGGCTCCAGGCTGTGAGCTGTCTGCACAGAGCCTGACGCAGGGCTCGAACTCACAGACCGCGAGATCATGACCTGAGCTGAAGTCGCACGTTCAACCGATTGAGCCACCCAGGCGCCCCAGAATATTGAATAAATTATGGTACATACAAATTGGGTTTGCATATTTTTTTTTATATTTAGCTGCCTTACTAAATTTTTCATTTTCATTTTGGTATACAATCTTAGTTAGCAATAATATACCTCTTTTTTCTTTCAACATTTATGCAAGTTATTTTAGATAAAATATGTAAGGCTAAATTAAATAATAATAGTAATTATACTAAGTGGTAGTATTTATTGCTATGGTTTTAGTGTTTCATCTGTAAAAATAATAATTGTTGTTAGTTTTTGGTAAATATCTCTATTCATATTTCAGAGGCTTTATTGTATTCTAACTTTCTTGGTGTTTAATTAGAAATGGCTATCAATTTGATTATATACTTTTGAAGCATTTTTCGATATGATTATATGATTTTCTCCTTGTTCAATACACTGAATTCTGTTGTTAGATTTCTTGATATTAAACCACGTTTACATTCATATACTAAATGTTACCCGGTTATTTTGTTGCACTAAATCTTGGAGAGATTATTTCAGAACAAGTTTGTAGAAGGTAAACTTCCTGAATATTTTTATGTCAAAAATGTGTTAAATTGGTAACCCTCATTAGTTATCTAGAGAGTTCAAGATTCAGAAAGTTCTTGTTTCAGAACAGTGAAGATACTGCTTGATTAACTTCAAACATTCTGTCAATGATAAAAGTCAGATAACAATCTGATTTTCATTTCTTTGTATGTAAACTTTCTCATTTTTTCCTGAATCCTTTCAGGATTTTAATCTTTATATTTAGAGTAATAAAATTTCACCAAGGGGGTGTCTTAGTGTAAATCTTTTTTCAATAATTTTTCTTACTACATGACATATATCCTTTTAATCTCAAGATTCAAGTCTTTCAACAATTTGAGAGTATTTTCTTCTAATATTGTATTTATGTCTTCCATTTCCTTTTTTTCTCATTTTCTGTTATCTCCTATTAATTATAGTCAGAATTCTTTAAGTATCTATGACTAATTCTTCTAACATACTTTTTATTTGCCTTTCACTCTTCACTCAGTGAAATCCTGTCTATTTAGCTTACAGATCATTAATTCAGGCCTCAGCTCTATCTACTCTATTCATCAGTTCAATTGACTTGTAAAAATAGTTTTTGCAAACACATTTTAATTCCTAACTCATCCTTATTCAAATACTCATAGCTCCTTTCCACAACAAAGTGTTATTTAATGTATGAAAATCTGTCTTTGAGTTATATGAAATCTCACTTAATCATCTGTGTTTATGCTGGTGTAAATTTCTTCTGCCACTGTGTAGATCATGGGGTTAATTCCTAAAGATCCCCATCTTCCAAACAGAAGAGCTCACTGTGGGTTTAGTGGGTGAGTGCATCGACTGACTGGTTTTGTTTTCCCTTCTTGAGCATATAACAGACCTGGAAAATAGCAATACCACTCACTTCTACCCAAACACAAAAACATTTCTCACCTTTTCACTTATCAAAACAAAGTTGACTGTTATCTGAGAGTGAAACACTTGTGACATTCCCTTAGATGTAGACATTTTACTTCTCTTCTATCCACATCAACTTTGTATACCAAGTTACTTCAGGCTCCATTTGATTCCCTCTCAGAGCCTGACACCTATACTAAGCACCTTCCTCTAATAAGTAAATTTTCTTTGAGTACAGTCTTCAAGTCCTCAAGTGTTACAGTGTTAGCCTACAATTTAAGAGTCAGCTATGCCACTTCCTTGTTTTCTTAATTGTGCATGTATAAGGGCACCTGCATGGCTCAGTCGGTTGAGTGTCCAACTTTGGCTCAAGTCATGATCTCGCGGTTTGTGGGTTTGAGCCCAGCGTTGGGCTCTGTGCTGACAGCTGGGAGCCTGAAGCCTGCTTCAGATTCTGTGTCTCCTTCTCTCTCTGCCCCTTCCCCACTTGTGCTCTGTCCCTCAAAAATAAATAATGTAAAAAAAAATTAATTGTACGTGTAGAGAAGTAGAGTTGGGAGGTGAGGTGAACTCAAATGTCCTTGACATTATGAGTGATGTTCTTAACTAATTGCACTGATAGTTTTCCCCTTTATATTTATATTGGCTATCACTAAACATAATAATTAATTCTCTAGCTTTATCTTGGTTATGATTTTCTATTGCTTGTGTTTAGGGCTGGCATATTGTTTGCTTTTGTTAATTAAGTCCTTTGGATTTTCTGTCTTTCAAGAGTATCTAAAAAGTTATGGTCTGCTAATCAAACACCTTACATTCTACCTCTGTTCTGAATTTGTTTGTATTTTAATTTTTCTCTTTTATGTAAAGGAATTTTAGGTAGCTAGAGATGTGTTTGTATGTGTGTTCTCTTCAGTATCTTGATCCAGTCTTCTGTATTATATATTCACTATAATTTTAACAATTTTTAGTTGAACTAAAAAACTCATAGTAAATGAGATCCCTGTGAAAGCCTGAAAGCCTTCCTTGATCTCCCCAAACTGAGTAGTTCCTTTCTTTCTCCTACTTTAACTTACTCAAAACATCTAGAGCATCCATCTATGACCCTTATCAGTATTCATTTATATACCCATTAAGTATGTTATCTTTGAGACTGGAGACAATGTGAGTAATTATTTTCTTCTTAGAACCAAATTATTGAAGTCTAAATGATTCATTTTTATTATTATCAATATAAAATGGGACAGTGGAATACAAAATATCTAGACAAGACAATCATTTATTAGGAATTTATAATGTGTATCATGTTAAGCATGTTATAAATGCTGGTAATCATCTCCAAAACACTGAGAGTAGGAAATTTTATCACACTTTATGAATGAGAAAGTGAGGCTCAATATGGTTAAGTGGATCATCTTAAGTCACAAAACCTGTAAGCTCAGGCTCTTATCTATGTTTTTCTGTATTTTCCTGGATAATAATACCAATATTAAAGCATATTAAGATGTCAAACCCCAACCCAAAATCAATTCACATAAGCTATGCTCTAAGAATAGTGACTAAGTATGTGAATTATTGAAAATGTGGGACAATTTAACATCCCTATATATACATATATACACATATACAGAAGGAAACATTCAAAATATTAAAGTATATATTTGTTTTCCTATGTGAAGATAAGGTGTAAATATTAATGTATAAAGTGAAACTATAAACAACAAGAACCATAATGAATAAATTATATTAAATTACTAAAGATTTATCCTTTGGATCACATTTCTGTTTTTGTTAGTTTCATTGTCATTTTTGCCATGTAGGATACAAATCTTTCCAAAGTATCTAACACATCTGCAATATTGTCATAAAAGGAAAACACTGAGAGTGACAAATATAATCATTACAATTACTATTTATTGAAGGCCTAATATAAACAAAAGATTATATGTATATTATCAATAATTCTTATACTAACCCAGAAATAAAGATGCTAACTCAACTTTGTAAATGAGAAAATGGAAGCACTGAGAGTTAAAACAGCCTGCCTAAAATTTTCCAGTTAATGAGTATGCAGGCAGCATTTGAGTCTAGGTTTGATTGACTCCGTATCCTACCCTCTCTAATGGATCTTTAAGGCCATTGGAAGATAGCAATAGAAAGACTTGGATTTCTACTACGCACTGGGTACCCTGCTAGGAAACTTGCCCATCTGCTTTATTTATTCCATTTAAGGAGGTGGTTGCTGTGATCGCCTCACCAATGAGAAAACTTAGTTGCAGAAAACTTAATGCCATCTGTTGCCAGTAGTGAAGGAGCTGGGATTTGAAATTACTCTGTCTGACTCCAAATTCCATATTCTTTTCTCGCTCTAGAGCTATCACTATAAGGAACAGGTATATTTGCACATGCTGCTGCAATCACTGAGAACTGTAAATTCTCAAGTCCAGTTGAGATGCATAGGTCAGCTGGATTGTGCATGTCATAGACCCAGACTGCTATATTTTTTTAATTCTTGTGTCTGTTCTTCTAGTTTTGACCATCTACTGAAGCTGCCAAATACTTCTTACCATGGTACCTGTTAGAATGGGCTCTCTTCTTTCTTCTAATTCAATTTTACAAATTTGACGACTAGCAATAAAATTCAGCTTTTTAAAGAGCTATGAATAACCTAAGGGCACACTAGGATCTCTTATGAGTTAGTAGCATGGGTTTAATTGTTTGGATATGGTCAAAATATTTATGAAATTTCACTTATCTTTTGCCTAGTTCCTGGTTTTTATCTGTTTTTCAGAATGGTGAAGTTAATAGAAGGCTGAATTTGGATAAATGAGGTGTTCCTTTATTACTAAACCACATTTCTTGTTTAGAATATACTATGATAGTATACAACAATGTTTATTATTGTAGCCTGAATCAGTGCTACTCAAAATATGGTCTATGGATAGCCATCACCTGAGAAATTCTAGAAATGGAGATCTCTAGGCCACATTCCATACCTACTGAATCAAAACTTCTAGGGGTAGGGCCCAGAAATCTGCATTCAAATCAGTCCTTCAAGTGATGTGTTTGCATTGGTCTGGATTTTAAAATGCTCACATTTTTAATAAAGTGAGACATGGAACAAGTCAAAATGACTAATTGCACCATGACTCAGTTTCCTTATCTGTCACATGGAAGTAATAAGGTTGTTAAATAAAAATATATAGATGTATAAAACACACACATGAGAACACTGCAACAACATTATGTACTTAATAAACATAACCGAAAAATGTCTGCCTCCAAAACTGGTTAGATATTTTCAAATGATATGTTAAGCAAATTAACTCTCATTATGATGTTCCTGTTACTAATACTAATTTGGTCACATTTAGGGCATCATACTCCTCTTTTATCTTTAGGGATGAACTGAACCACTTTCCATTCTGCTCAGTATAGGAGGATTCTAAATCCCTTGATTTATAAGTAGGAAGATTGATGAACTTCTCGTTGCGATTTACAATTTGTATTATCAACAGATGTAGGGGATAGGTCTCTCTCCACCAAAAGAAAGCAACAGAGTCAAAAAGATATATTAAGAACATCGTAGGTAATTAATCAGTGCCTAAGAAACCAAATTAATCAATTCCTATTTCCCACTTGGAACACCCTCTCACTTTTAACTTGTGCTTTCTGAACTGTCAAATTTCTTTGAAATAACAGTGTGGAAATTTTCATATTTTAGGGAGTCCCTCAAAGGTATTTTTTTAATATTTTGTGACTTTTCTTGTTTTTAAAATAAATGTCTGGTCAGGACCTTGGTATATTTTACTCAAGATATATCAAAATTTTATCCCTTTGACCTTTCATACAGCTTCCCAAATAACCTATGGGACAGAATTTTGCCACTATAAGACAGATGATATAAGATATGTGTTCCAAAATATGTTTCTAAAAATGTGTTATTTGTGGAAGAATAAATAATAAAATAATAGAAGCACTAAGATAAAAAAAATGTATAGTAAGAGAATCATGTTGATGCTGCTATAAGAGAATTTGGTGGATCAAACTGCACAATATCCCCAAAACAGATGTCTCTAAGAAGATTATCCATCATTATGACCTAGTTCCATAATCAGGCTCTACCTTGATATTTTACTTAAAAAATGGATGTGGAATATACACAATTTATGCTTAACTGCTGCAGTAACATTGATAAAATATTGACCTAAAAATAATCAAAACTCACAGCAAAGGATTGAATATATGAATAAAGTAAAATATGCTTTTCTCTGGAAAATAAAGCTAGAATACACAATAATAAATTCTGAAAAAAAGTAGCTGGGAATGGCTTATACCACATAAAAGTAAATGTCATTCAAGCACATTAAATAATAAAGTTTCTGAAATAATCACCTAGCCAGAGAGTTTGGGCTGACACAAATAATTGGTACATGCAGAGAAAAAAATAATTTTAAATTCAAAAGAGCTAGCAAGATAATAAAGAAAAATAAATAATTTTTTTCCAGAATAACTTAAACAACATCTGTAGAAATTCCTAATAACTAAACTCAGTGGTTGAAATAGTTTTTAATTCTTTCCAATTTTTTTGCAAGACTCAAAGTGGTCTCATCCTAAAGTTGCATGGATAGAAAACTTGTAAAGGCAGAATTATTTTTAAAAAAATTTTTTATAACGTTTATTTATTTTTGAGACAGAGAGAGAGAGCATGAATGGGGGAGGGTCAGAGAGAGGGAGACACAGAATATGAAACAGGCTCCAGGCTCCAAGCTGTCAGCACAGAGCCCGATGCGGGGCTTGAACTCACGGACCGTGAGATCATGACCTGAGGCGAAGTCGGCCGCTTAACCCACTGAGCCACCCAGGTGCCCCAAGGAAGAATTATTTTTAAAAAGTCATATCTTACAACATCTGAACAGGAATACTAAGCAACAATCTAGTTTTGTAACATGAACATCCAGACCATGTTTTGCTTATTATAATTCATGGATGCTTCTTGAGATTACATGGGTAGGCAGCCATAAAATAATGGTTTGATGCAGTTACCATTTTATGACAGGTATCACAAGCAAACAGAGATGAACTGTCCATTTTTAGTAGTTTGCAAGGAGTTAAAGAAATAAAATCAGAAAAAAAAAAATCAAATGGTGCCCAACTGCATCAAATGAGCAGTAATCATCAATGCTTACCTAGCTCTTTCTGTTCTACTTAACACCCAAAACTTATGCAAAAAACATGAATAAAAAAGACTTCTACTTATATAGTTTCCAAGAGAAATTTCTTCCTCTTTTTAGCAATTCAATAGCTTTCAGCAGTAGGTGAGGTGAAATGATACTATTTCCATTTTATAAATAGAAAATTAAGTCAAGAGAAGCTGTGATTTTTTTTTCCCCTGGTCATAGGGCTACAAATAAGGGAAGATTATCTAATTCCTAGTGTCACTGTTACCAACACCCCAAACATGGCCATTTCTTATGAAATGTGAAAGGCTCTGCTCTATTACAAATTGAATTCATAGGCCATTTGTAAACGCAGATTCACATGCTACTGAGGTAGTTATGGACTACTGTGATACTTCACAGATAATTTACGGAAAAGATGAATAGAATGGTTCTTTAACCACATGTGAACATGCCACCAGTAGGTTTAACTTAACAAAGATCACTTTAGGGCAAGAAGGGTAAAGATTCCTAAGCCTCCTGGAGTCTAAGGGAGGTGAACAGAGAATAATGAAAACAATTCTGGAGAAATTTCAAACATGGAGGAAATACCTAAACTTTTTCAATGGCACTAATAAAATGGGAGCGATTATGCTATGGTACAGACTGTAATGAGTTAATTTAATGTCATAAATCAGGAATTATCACATACAATATGGGAATATTAAAGAAAGAACATTATACTCAAAGGAAATTAAGACCTCAATAATGTATATGGTGCTAAGGCTATAGAAAAAAAATACTTATACACACATACACAAATCTTGCAATTAAAATAGAGTGATCAGTTCGGTTAACTTCAAAAACTACTTAAGGAGTAAAAATCATGATAGTAGTGTGTCAGAAAAGTAATTTATTAAGATAGTAAGCTGTGTTTTTTTGTCCCCAGATTTCAAAGCCATATTCAAATCAGGCTAACTATTCTCTATTTCCTTGTCTTAGGAATTTTTTTTTGTAAAATAAATTCGCACATTGTGGATTTTATGAGAGGAACCCTAAAATAATTCCCAGTCTGGAAGAGGCTGGAGGTTGGCAGTCCCGAAAATTGCAGAGACTCCTGTATGGCCTAGTAATGCCCTGGGCAAGCAGCAAAAACTTTGAGGATAGCTGTGTATAGGTGCAAGGAGACTGTGTAAGGGCAAATACAAATTAAAAAAAAAAATTGAAAGAGATCCCATTCTCTTTGTTCAAAATAAGGGAAGAGAGCATTTACGTTAGAAAATTTTTAAGTTCTTTCTCTGTCTCTTTGTATGTGTTTTATTTAATGTTTATTTATAATTATGAAAGAGAGAAAGAGAGCATGCAGGAGCAGCAAAGGGGAAGAGAGGGGGAGACAGAAAGAATCCCAAGCAGGCTGTAAGCTGTCAGTGCAGATCCCCATGTGGGGCTAGATCTCAAGAACCCTGAAATCATGACCTGAGACAAAACCAAGAGTTGGACGCTTAACCGACTGAGCCACCCAGGTGCCCCTGAAATGTATGTGTTTTAAAAGCTAAATAAGCCTCTTGCCAGCCTTAAGACCCAGGAATGTCTTTTCCAAGGACCTGGAGCCATTTCTTTGAAATATAATCATTAAGGAAGACAGTACCCCTCTCTGAGTTTCTGCAGGAAGGTAGGAGGCTAATTTCTTCTGATGCCTATCTCCAAGTTGCCATAAAAATATATGAGAAGTTTATTTTACCTTTGGATAAATCCAATTAGTTGATATAGGTGGTCACCTTATTTATCAGATAAATTTAGGATAAACTATGTGTGACCAATAATGCAATCACATCCTCTTACTTGAGGAGTAGTTACTGTTTATCTTGAGGATAAATATGCAGTGGGTTCTATCTGCCTGTCTGTATAAAGGGGTGAGATTTCTGTCTTTGCAATCTCTTAGTGCATTGCCTGTGGTGTGCATCATATTCTAGTTTAATGCTTACTCAATAATAAAACTGTTTCATTTCCCTTTTACCTTTGTAGAGAGATTTTTCTGGATTGAAAGAAAACTTTGCTTTTAATTTTATTTCTCCAAAAGCTGGACCAGAGACACACAGCCTCTGCTTCATCAGGATTGCCATGTTCCAAGTATGGGATAGACTTGGAGACTGGAGGAGCCTTTACAATGCTTTGGTAACGTATACATAAGTCATACCTCTGGGGGGTGGGGTGGGAAGTACAGGGTTAGGAGAATTAAACTTCAGTGATTATGGAAAGTGAATTTCCTGTTGGTCTCGCAGGATGAGATCTCACAAGCAGAATTAAATTAATGAAAGTAAATTAAGATGATCCAAGTGACTTTGTATACATATTATACAGTTAATACTACTAAAATCTGGAAAGTAGAACACAGTTCAGCATGTGACACAGTATACACAAATTAAGAAGAAAGAAAGCCTTCACTGCACATACCCACATTAGCCTACAGCACGAAAGAATACAGGTCACAGTAGGGAAGTGATATTGGAGCTCATAAATCAAAAACAGCTTACATTTTTGTTGATGCTAACAAGAGACATAAAGAATTAAGATCAATAAGCACAAAAATATATGGAGAAAGTATTTCTGGTAATGGGGCATTATACATTGGGATGGTGTTCCCTCTCTGATAGTAGGAAAGTAAGAAGACATGAGTACAGAGAAGCTTTGAAAAGGAATTTTGGGTCTTCATTCTCAAAATTATGCAAGCTGCAAAAGCAATACAGAATCATGTTTTTAACAAATAATCAGAATGCTAATTTTAGTAACATGTATATAAATGAAACTTGGTAGTCAAAGAAAATAAGGAAATCTAAGTATTTATATACACTTTTAAAATTTTTCCACTACTGAAAAGCAATTCTCTCACATTTAAAAGAGAAAAGGAAGAAGAAAATTTAGCATTTATAGTTTTATCATAGTCTGTTAACTATTAAAAGATAATTCTTTCTAAAGGCACCTGAGAACTTCTCATCTTTTTAAACTTGTAATATTGTCACAATTTATCAAATTTTCATGAAATTTTAATTACTTAAGGGCAAAAACCAAGGATATGCATAATAATAAGTATATTATCAAGGAAATATGTTTGTTTCATTTTATGATAAAATATAGATACCTTATTATAATAAAAAGTTTATATATGTTTGAGTTGGATAGTGACAGCTATAATTTATCAAATGCTAATCATATATTTAGTTTTCAAATTTACACATCAAAGTCCTTATGATAATTTCTATTATTAATAAAAAGGGACTCCAGTTGGATGGCATATTCAAGAATCTATGATTTAATAAAAATAACCACAGATACAAATATGTACACATATATACGTACATATAAGTTCTTTTGATAGTTAATATAATGCATGATATATTAGAAAATTACTTAATTGTATATTAAATATCAATGTTGTATATTATTATACATATGTATAATATATACTTTATTAGTGTTTATTATATGCCAGATAGTTTACTAAAGCTTTGACATATAATCATCTTATTTAATGCTTATTAGCCAGTGAAAAATGTATTCTCTCTCACACGCACATTTTTAGTAAGTAAGAGATACAGCAGATAAAGTTAATAATGCAATGAGACAAATTGCTCCTTTTGTTCCATGCAGGAGTCAGCAGCCTACAGCCTGAGGGCCAAATCCCTCCTGCCATCTCTTTTTGTATAGCTCAGGATCTAAAAACAATGATGATGATTATTAAAATAATAAGAGTAATAATAATAATAATAAGAGACCTTGAGGACCACAAAGTCAAAAATACTTGCTATCTGGTCCTTTACAGAAAAAGTTTACTGATTCTATAGCATAGAGAAATTCTGAAAATTAAATAATTATCTATATATTTTTGCTTAGGGATTGCATAAATCTTTTTCTATTCCTCCTTAACATTCTTGTGACATAGCTGAGGTGACCCTGGAGGCCGTCTAAACTAGATGTGGTACGTGCATCATTGAAGCTCAGGGTTAGTAGCAAAAGGGCCAAATGAAACAGCAGAGGTTGCACATGGTGGCCAGTGCTGGGTGACACATCATCTGTAGATCCTGATGGCCCCTCCCAGCAGTGCTGTGAAGACTGAGGGAATCTGCCCACAGAGCACAGGTCCAGAGGTGCCTGGAGCCAGCGCGTAGTGACATCAGTGACCCATGCAGGCAGTGGGTAGGACAGTGGAGCAGCAGGGAGGGTGCAGACTCTGAGCCTAGACAGGAGTAGCACTAACCGTGGTTTGAGTCCCCCTCTCTGGGCCTCAGTGTCTTATCTGTAAGTGGGGGGGAGGGGCAGTTAGACCAACCTTGTAGGGCTGAGGGAGCACATCAGTGACAAACCAGCAAAGAACTGCAGCTCAGAGCACATGTCCACGTGACCATTGCATGAGGGCCTGCTCTAGTTCAGACCGTCTCAGTGGTCACATCAGCAACACCACAAGAAATTATGTTAAGTAGGAATAGGAAAAGATTTGTACAATCCCTAGGCAAAAATATATAGAAATTATATATTTATATTTTCTCATTAAGGATTACTCCTGCTAGCCATATTCTCTAGTTCTAAAATATGTTTAAACATGACTTTTGTATTTGTTTCAAAATTTAGAATTAAATATTTCAAAGATACTATGTTTAAGGCTTTCTGTGAATGCAAATAAAAAATTGGGTTCAAAAGAAAGCATCTTAATACAAGCAACTAAGGATGTGAATGATCTTCCAGCTGCAGTAGAAAGAAGTTATTTGCACTGTATACTATAAATGACATTAATTCCATAGTTGAATACGGAATAGGAGATTAGATATTTGCTACAGTAAATAGAAGAATTAACCACACAGTTTTAGACTTCTGAAATAAAATTAAAAAGAAATAACATCTGCGAAAAACATTAGAAAATCATAAAAACTGCAGTAATTTATTATGGAAGAATAGTGTATTATCCTGTAATATTCTGCTTTTTAATTTTCTATTACATTAACCAAAAATCTAAGTGGGGAAAAACACTTTCCTACAGAGCACTGACAAGGCTAAATAAAGACAAGTCCAAATGTTTGCAACAAACACAATCACTTTGTAAATCTAACTTGGTATTGTGTATTTTAACTGGCTTATAAAAAAGATGGCAAAAATACAATGCATTATGTATTTGGGTCACATATTTCCAAAAATAAGCCTTCTAATAAAAGCGTGAATTAAAAGAACAGATGAAATCAGTCTCTATTAATATCTTATTTGTCTATAACATGTTATGTATTTTATATATGACTAGGAAATCTCAGTGTCTTACATATTTTACTTTCAGCCAAATTCATATGCCTACCAAAGATACAAACTGAAGTAAATTAATTCATTCCAGTCAATAATAAAGAACTAACCAAGAAGTGTATGATGAAGAAGCATTCATGAAATGGAAACTAGATGGTTTGCAAATCTTAAGTAAATGTTCCAAAACTCAAAAATCTGATTCCATCCTTCATGCATGCACCATTCACACCTGAGGTAGGTTCAGATTTGCATTTGGCCAAGTGGAAAAAGCTTGTAGGGAGCCTCCTTTGATTCTTCCCAACTCAAGTGTTTCCAGAGCCTTGTGTAAGAAAGAACAGGACTAAATACCCTCTCATACTATTAATTTGAACAGAGTGGAGTAGGCAAAGCCAGAAGTCATTGTTTTAATAAGACAGCACCCTACAATAACTAAGTTCAGTTCTAATAATTTTGTTTTAGGAAAGAGATATGCTAAAATGCGAAATTATATTTTAGAGTTTTGAACTTTGGAATTTCAAAAAAACTCGATTGAGAAAGAAAAGGTAACAGAGAAGTGCCTTTCATTCATTCAATGTTCATAGTGTGCTCTTTGTAGCATTGTGGTGATTGCTCAGCAAAATACCAAGAAAATTAAAATGAGGTCTATATCATCCAGGCAATTAGAGCAAAGTGAAGGAATTAAAACACGTCCACAAATAAAATATGAGATTTAGTATTCTCTTTAAATTTTGTTATAAACAGTCGAGACTATTTATAACATGAGAATTTATCTTAGAAGAAATTAATCACATGATTTTATTTTAAATGCCACAAGCTCTGAGATAGGTACTCTGGATTTTCAACATCTTGTCGACATTTTGATGTACAGAAAATGGCTAAACCTCTCTGGCCACACTTTTAATCTCTACCTACAAAAATTCTGCCCATAATAATTAGCATAACTATCAGTGTGGATACAAGCCCATGAAATAATGCAGTTTGGAAACTGTTTTGCAGAACATTTAAAAAGTGTTAAACTAAATGAAAATAATTTATAAGGGGTGCCTGGGTGGCTCAGTTAGTTAAGCGTGCGCCTTTGGCTCAGATCATGATCTTGCAGTTCCCGAGTTTAAGCCCTGTGTCAGGCTCTGTGCTAACAGCTCAGAGCCTGGAGCCTGTTTGATTCTGTGTCTCCCTCTCTCTCTGTCCCTTCCCCACCCATGCTGTCTCTCCCTCCCAAAAATAAACATTAAAAAATAAAATAAATTATAAAAGTATATTTTTTGTTCATTTGCACTGACTGAATTGTGACAAGTCAAATTCTAATTCCCTCATTTTCTCTATCACAATACCTTATTTCACCAATGAAAGTTTTTCAGTTCAACAATGAGTTTACATAATCCAAATATTTTTCTTTTCAAAATAATTTAGAGATGCATTAGAGAACAATTCCATTAATTGTTCATTGGATGTTCAATATAGTAACAAGTCATAAAAGATTCCCATTATTAAAAAACATAATATAGATTACATTATATATTATATTATATATATCACATAGAATACAATCACATAAACAGATTGATAGATATATATTATATGCTATATATCTAGATATACATATATGATATATATATACCATATATATAATACATATGATTATACTAGGATTCTCTAGAGAAATTAAACCAAGAGATAGATACCCATAGATATACTTTTATATATCTACAAACCTATAAATCATATTTTTGAGTACCTATCTGTGCCAGTCATTGTTGTTGGCAATGGGAATACTGCAGAGAATAAAACAAAGCCCCCTCTTCAAAGAGCTCACAGTGAACAAATAAACAGATAGATACATTTTTTTTTGGCAGGGAAAAGTACTCTGGAGCAAAATTAAAGATAACAAATCGGAAAGGATATTCTGTGGTAGGGGAAGAGCCTACAATTTTTAATGGGGTGATTTGAGAAGATAATATTTGAGCAAAGACCAAAAGAGTTTAGGAGTGAAGGAGGGGAATAGCATTTCAGGAGAAGAAACAGCTATTCTAGGAACTCTAGGCATATTTTTGTGTAGTATGAACTAGGGACAAGAGGAAGGTACAAGCAGAAGACAGTGGGCAGGTGGGAGAGTAATGGGAGTTGAGTGTGTGTGTGGGGTATAAATCACAGAGTTTGGGTATCACTGCAAAGGTTTTGGCTTTTACTATGAATGAGATGAACAGTCGTTGTAGGTTTTTGAGCAGAGATGTGACATGATTTGTTTCACATCTTAAAATAATCACTTTAGCTGAGCTTAGGCTTGGGGAGTGGAGTTTTGGAGAGCAGAAAAGAGAGGCCATTTGGGAAACCAATGCAATAATTCAGACTAGATATATGGTCTTGTAATAGGTCAGCAAAATTGCAGGTGGTGAAAAGAGGTTCACTCTAGATCAATTTTGAAGACAACAAGATTTTCTTATGGATTGGACATAAGATATGACAAGAAAAAAACAGAAGTCAGGAGAATTCCAAGGTTTTTGGTTTGTGGTACTTGAATAATGATGTTGCCTTTTACTTCAATGAAGACTATAGAATAAGCTGGTTTTGAAGGTAAGACCAGGAGTTGGATTTTATACGTGTTAAATCTGAGTGCTTAATAAACATCTGCGAATACATTTGACTGCCAGGCTGAGGTCTCCCTGGCCTTCCTATGCTCTAGGACAATTAGACTCTGACCTGTTACAGATACTTTAGAGCTCAGAGGCATCTGCAGTGGCTGAAGACACATATAATCAGTAGAATATGTGGAGGAAAAGAAATCTCAATTCCTGAATGATATTGAGGATACTGCCAAAGGAAAGGGGAACAGGAGTGCTAGAGTCAGCGTGGTAGAAAGTGAGTGAGAAGAACCAAGGAACCTGTCCTGAATTCCTGGCTGCATGGCTTCCTTCCCATAGCATCATGCTTATCTTTCAGAAAGCTGACCGATTAGAATCACAGAAAATGAAAGCTTTCTTATTTGTCTCAAACTAAAATTGAAAAAAGGGATTAATCTTAAATTTGAAAGATGAACCAATGAATGAAAATTTCATTTGAAAACAGTGGGACTTTTCTGAGGAACCAAAGCAAGTGTTTCTCTAAGAAACTGCCTTATTATGGGGCGCCTGGGTGGCGCAGTCGGTTGGGCGTTCGACTTCAGCCAGGTCACGATCTCGCGGTCCGTGGGTTCGAGCCCCGCGTCAGGCTCTGGGCTGATGGCTCAGAGCCTGGAGCCTGTTTCCGATTCTGTGTCTCCCTCTCTCTCTGCCCCTCCCCCGTTCATGCTCTGTCTCTCTCTGTCCCAAAAAAAAAATAAACGTTGAAAAAAAAATTAAAAAAAAAAAGAAAAAAAAAAGAAACTGCCTTATTATATATAATATTACAAAAATTAGACAAAGTTCACATGAAAAACCTCCACAATTCATACTCTTTTATAAAAAAATTTTAAACTTTTATTTATTTGTGAAGAATAAGTTTAAGAATTCTCTGAGCTTTCCTCAATGGGTTAACAAGGCTTAAGGCGGAAAGCTGCCACAGGGCGAAAATGCCCAGGATAGAACAAAGCATAGAGCAGAAAGCCTCTTCCACAGGATTAAAGCGACTGAGAACAGGTAGAGGCAGAAAGTCTCTGTCTGCTGCAGGGTGAAAGAGCCCAGAGCTAATTATCGAGAAAAATGCCTTGTTAACCCTGAGGTAACATGCTCTATCTGTTTTAGCCCCTAGAAAAGTTAAGATAAAGGCGCCTGGTGCCTGCAGTAAATGGCAGTCTGCTTGATGCGCTAAAATTTTGATTTGTCTTGACCCTAACCCCTAACATCGCATATCTTCAAAAACCCCTTTTCTCTCACACACGAGTTTAGGGTTACTGTTTTATTGTTTCTTTCTGCATGTCCATCATGTATGTAAGCCTTCTGATCCTAATGCATACGGAGAAAGGACACTTACTCAGGGCTCTTGTCTCCTCCCAGACATTAGCCTCTCTCATATTCAATTCTGCATCCCCTCTCTTACTGGACAAGAGAGCACTCCAGACTCAAAGCTTACAACATTTATTTTTGAGAGAGTGCAAGTCGGGGAGGGGCAGAGAGAGGGGCACGAGGATCCAAAGTGGGCTCTGCAATGGCAGCAGCAAGCCTGATGTGTGGCTTGGACTCACGAACTATGAGATCATGACTTGAGCTGAAGTTGGACACTCAACCTACTAAGGTACTCAGGAACCTCACAAAATTAATATTATTAAGTAGTTCTGAGAAAACATTTCTTCCATGGAAACAGGACAATCTGATATCAGAACGTTTTGCTTTCAGATGAATGAAAATTCATAAGGAAGCATAATCAGGTAAGAATAGCTCCGGGATTTTGAAAAATATTAAGTATGATGAAGATGAAAAAAGATAGGAGAAGATAAGTATAGGAAATTCAGCATACCTATAATAGAAAAGAGAAACAATCAAGGAATGATCAAGTTAACTTAATTAGCTGAAGAAAAGCAGATACCTTAAGATTAAAAACACACACACACAACTAGGCAACATCGATAAAGACACTGACAGTTAACCATATCTGTATAATTTTTTCTTTTCTTTTGATGATATAGTAACTTAAAGATATCCGAAACAGTCTCATCAAAATAGTTCCTCTTTTTAAAGATTAGTTTTGAGGTAGAAACACAAGATGTGCTCATTATAGGCCCACCTCAGAGATATTGCAGGTTTGGTTCCAGAGCACTCCAATGAAGCAAATCAAATGAAGTTTTTTGTTTGTTTCCTGGTGCATATAAAAGTTACGTTGACAGTATACTGTAGTCCATTAAGTGCACAATAGTGTAGATGTATATAAAAAAAGACCTTAATTTAAAAAAACACTTTATCACTAAAAATTGCTAATCATCATCTGAGTTTTCAGTGAGTTGTAATCACTGATCACAGATCGCCGTAACAAATATGACAATAATGAAAAAGTTTGAAACATTGCAAGGATTAGCATATGTGACACAGACACACAAAATAAGCAAATGTTGAAAAAAATGGTGCTGATAGACTTGCTTGACACAGAGTTGCCACAAACCTTCAATTTGTAAAAAATGCAATATCTGTGAAGTGCAGTAAAGTTATAGCACAATAAAATGAGGTATAGCATGCCTGAATATCTTCTTAACTTATTTTATATAATCACTATTATATTTTTTACACCATGTCCTGTAACTCATCTTGATATCCTAACTTTCACTATTGACAAAATTGAATGTAAAGCATTGATAGGGGAAAAAGAGAATCAGACATAGGGTAAAATGAGAGGCAGTAACTTGTAGTCAACACACAATAAAAGCTTAATCTAGAGAGAAGAAAAGAAAGAAGAACCAAGAAAAGAGAGAGCTCAAAGGAAAAAAAAAAGAAGAAAACATATTATTCTGGTAGATAGAAATAAAAAGTTTAGTTAAGTGACAGTGTTGATAATGTTTCCTGAAATAGTTCAGTGGTGACGTATGGTCCAAGAAGGATGATTTAAAAACAATTGAACTGGACTGACACACAAAAAAATGCTAAGGATGTTGTGGAATCTCTCATATAAACTGCCCAGGATTAGGCCTTGTTATCTAGTGTTTAAGAAACACATGCCTAATAAACGTTAGTTGGTTTCTAGGAAGAATTTTCTGCAGCTACTAATATTAACATTTCATAGATATATAAAATGTCAGAGTTGGAAGTTATAATCTTATTTAATTCACATTTTTCCAACAAACATGAATTGGGTACCTAGTGTGTGTTAAGCAGCATACTCATGGTTGATTATTCAAGGTAGTGTTTATTCTTTCCACAACTGCAAGAAAGTCACTAATCAATAGAATATATTATAATAAAGGTGTATAAAAGGTGTAGAAAGCTAACTCTAACTCTGTTTGAGACACTCAGGGAGGGCTTCATGTGGGGGATGACATTTGAGTTGCTCTTGGCATTTGGAAAACTACTTTTCATCAGTTGATCAAGATTATTTTGAAAGATACTGAAAGAAACTAAGCAAGGGTATGAAAATATAAAAGATCGAGATATATGGAGGGAAGTTCATAGCATTGTTAATTTGTAAATTAATCCAAACTGCATTTGATGCATGAATATCCTCTACAAAACTCCCAACAAATGGTCCTCTGATATCTAAAAAGAATTTAGGCATATCTAGCAACTGTAAATTTTAAGCACCAAAATGTGTAGATTTGAGAAGAAATATTCTTATGACACACAAAACAAAATAATTGTAATGAGTAATAATTTTTTTAACCATGTCTTACAGTAAAGAATAATAACAACAACAAATAAGGAAAACATCAAAGAATTTGAGTAAAGCAAGAAATATCTATGATCATCTATTCCAATCACCAACCTGAGGCTTGACTTGCTGTCCTTCCTGAAAACCTTCTTTGATACTGTCCATCAAGTGCACCTACTCTCTGTGATTGTCCTATCTGGTTTCACTTGTACCAAAAAACATAATTGCACACTCCGTTCAAAGACTAGCACTGTTGGTCTTCTGTGTTTTTATGTAGTTTAAAGACATAGACATTTTCCGATTCCCAGAAGTTACTGAAGGTAACTTCAGATGTAACATTTTCCAAAGGTGAATCTTCTACTTTCACCCATATAGTTTGCTGCAACAGCACTTTATTGGCCAATAACAACACCTGATTGATTTTTATGAAAATCAAATCTTTTACAACACAGGTGTTCACAAAGTAAATGCACAGTTATTTTTCTATTATTTTAAAGTGATTCAAATGGAATTTTGAAAAAAATATTTGCTGTTGAAGTTTATGTGTGAAAAGAATCTATTGCATATACATATTATACAACAACAAAATAAGCTAATTAATACATTTATTAAGTTTCATAATAAAGAAATATATGAAAAAAAGGATTTCTTAAAGGCTTAGGTGCCTAACTCCAAGTTATGACTACCAGATTTAGAACATATTAAATTTTATTAAGTACCTGCAAAACAACTCTACTAACTTTATTTTATTATATTTTTTGTTTTATTATTTTTTTTAAGTAGGCTCCATGCCCAACACTGAGCACAAGGTGGGGCTTGAACTCACAATCCTGAGATGGCTATCAGAGGTGAGATCAAGAGTCAGATGTTCAACTGACTGAATCACTCAGGTGCCCCTGAATGTAATAACTTTAAGATATGTTTTACAAAGTTTTGAGGATATATTCAAATACTTCTAATACACAGTATATGAAAAAATGGTCATGGTCTTGTGGTTTGTAAGCAAATGGGTACATGATACTTTTGACACTAAAGGGTTTCAGTAGGGATGTTGACAGAATTACCAGATGGTTGAGGCAGGGGAAAAAAATCACCAGATGGTTGTCATCCTATATACAAGGAGGAAATTTTGAGGAATTATACTTTATTTAATATAACATTAAATAAAAATTATTATGCAACAACAGAAACACATAATTATTTTGAATATATAAATAATAAGCTCACAGAAGTAACTTTTATATTAAATTAAACAGAAAGAATCCATTTTGGTATCTATCACTATAAAAGTGCATCTTTTTTAAATGATTGAGAGTTGAGTTTGAAAAAAAAATATTACATTGGGGTACCTGGGTGGCTCAGTCGGTTAAGCATCTGACTTTGGCTCAGGTCATGATCTCGAGGTTTGTGAGTTTGAGCCCCACATCAGGCTCTGTGCTCACAGCTCAGAGCCTGGACCCTGCTTCAGATTCTGTTGTCTCCCTCTCTCTCTGACCTTCCCCAACTTGTGCTATGTCTTGCTCTCTTCTAAAAGTAAATAAACATTAAAAAAATTATATATAAGGTTACTCATGGGAGAAAATCTATGAATGAATAAGTGAATGGGAAAAATGAATAAATAAATTAGTGAATGGATGTGTTAAAACACAACTATCAGAATCTATTTGAGGGGCACTTCTAAAATAGCAATGTAAGGAGCTCTGCAGGCTCCCTCTCTGGAAAACAACTATAAATAGTGAAAATTACTTTAAGAAAACAGCCATTTGAAGTCCCTGGAAGTGGTCCAAAGGGCATATCGCAAATGGAGAAATGTTTATTTGAGGAAATCTACTAAATCTCCATAAGAACAGTGAGAGTCTGTGGAATTTGAGTCACAACTTATTCCCTTCCTCGTTCCCTTCTAGCTAAGCAAGATTGATGTTCTATTCTGAGTGGATGTAGCCAAGAAAATTGTCTCCCCCACCCTGATGCACCCCCAGTTCCCAGTCAAGGGCCATAGTATCTACCCGAGAAGTTGCACACTGCAGGGGAAATATGTTTGACTGAAATAGTACAGCCAACTCACTAAACAAATAAAGACGCAAACAAGCAAACAAACAAAAAAGTCCCAGGAGTGGGGACAGGGATCACACACAGATTTGCTACAATGTTTTATCTGAAATGACCAGTAATCAACTATAAATTCATGAGACATGCAAAAAATACAGTAAATGTGTGACTCACCAAAGTGGGGTGGGGAACAGGCAACAACCCTTCTTTGAGAAGGCCCAGAGGTTGGGAATATCAGACAAAGACATTAAAGGAGCTATGATCAGTATGTTCAAAGAACTAAAGGAACCATGCTCAAAGAATAAAGGGAGTTATAATAATGTCTCATCCAATACAGAATATACGTTAAGATATACAAATTATTAAAAACTAAGATGATTCTTGAGGTGCCTGGGTGGCTGAGTTGGTTGTGTCCAAGTCTTGATTTCAGTTCAGGCTATGATCACATGGTTTGTGAGACTGAGCCCCACATGCACTCTCTCTCTGCCCCTCCCTCTCCCTCTCTCTCTCTCTCTCTCTCTCTGAAGATAAAGTAATAAATTTAAAATTTTTTTTAAATTTAAAAAATTTAAAAAGATGACTCTGGAATTGAAAAGTACAATAACTAAGACAAAAAAATTCATGACAGGGGCTCAACATTAGATTTAAGCTGGCAGAAAAAAGGATCAAAAATTCAAAGCAATAAGGGCTGAAAAACTTCCCAAATTTGATGGAAAACATTAAACTACATCTAAAAACTCAATGAACACAACTAGGAAGAACACAAAAAGGTCCATAACCTGACACATAAACATGATAATAAATGTCAAAAGCTGGGAAAAATAAATTCTTGAAAATAGCAAGAGAAAATAGACTGGTCATATACAAAAGACTCTTAATAAAATTAACAACTGACTTCAAATAAAAACAATGGAGGTCTGAGGCAGTGCGATGACATATTTGAAGTGCTGAAAGAAGTAAAAGAAGCTGTCAACCAAGAACCTTACATCTAGCAAAACTAACTTTAAAGAAATAAAAGTGAAGTAAAGGCATTCCTAAATAAACAAAAGCTGATAGAATTCATTGCTAGAAGACTCATTTTAAAGAAATACTAAAGGAAATTCTTAAGGCTGGAAGTGACACTAGAAAATAATATGAACTCATGCGAAAAAACAAAAAAACTCTGGCAAAGTTAATTATATAGGTTATTATAAAAGTATTATCTCATTTTTCTTCTTTACCTTAAAGATTTTTAAAAAAGCATAAAGCAACATTAATATACTAGTATTGTTAAACCTGTAACATATGGAAGTCAAATATACTTGGCACAAAGGAAGTGGGTGAAAGCAATGTTGCACTGGAGTAAGGAAAGGACACCAGATGGTAACTTGAATCCACAGGAAGAAATGAAGAAAATAAAAAATAGTAAATAAGAATATTATATAACAAATCCTATAAATATACACTTGCTCTTATTTCTTCTCTCAGCTTTATTAATTTTTTTTTAACGTTTATTTATTTTTGAGACAGAGAGAGACAGAGCATGAACGGGGGAGGGTCAGAGAAAGGGAGACACAGAATCTGAAACAGGCTCCAGGCTCTGAGCTGTCAGCACAGAGCCCGATGCGGGGCTCGAACTCACGGACCGTGAGATCATGACCTGAGCCGAAGTCGGCCGTTTAACCGACTGAGCCACCCAGGCGCCCCCTCTCAGCTTTATTAAAATACATAAAATCATATAAAGTATTAATTTTTAAAATGTTAAAAATTACATTTTTAACATATACAGAGATAAAATTTATTAAAATAATGGCAAAAAAAGGGGCAAGAGGGAATAGATCTATATATAATTAATATTTATATCTTTTATTGTAATTAAGGTAATGTGAAAGTAGATTCCTGTAAGTTAAGATGCATATTGGAAACCCTAGAGACACAAAGAAAATAACTCAGAAAATGTAATGAAAAAAATCACTGAAATATTAAAACATGACTAGAAAATACTAATTTAATGCATAAGAAGGCAGTGAAGAAAGAATGGAGGAACAAAAAATGAGATATATAAAAAAAGGAAAACAAAAGACAAATACAACCATATTGATAATATTAAACATGAATGAATTATAAATCCAATCACAACAGCAGAGATTGTCAAGTTGTCTTTAAAATAAACAAACAAACAAACAAACAAGACCTAAGTATATGCTGTTAATATGAGACACACGTTAGATACAAAGACAAAAGTAGATATAATTAAAAGGATGTAAAAAGGATATACCATGTAAAAAGCTACCATAAGAGAGCTAGAGCAACTTTAGTAATATGGACAAAATACACTTTGTTTATTTGTAATATACTCCCCAATAGCGGCCACAATAATAGGGAATCTATCTGCTAATGAAATCTGGCAGACATCAGGGATATATTGAAAGTTGAGTGGCAGAGAATAGAAAATCTGGTTGTAACTTAGTCTTTACGTGTATCTGTTTACATGCTACTAAAAGCTCATGTCCCTCAAGAAAATATCTCATACACAGAGAAAGAAGAACAGCCCTTTCATTCTGGGCTTCAGTTTGTGTGTTAATTTTGGACCTATGGCCGAGTGGTAAATCTGCTGAGGATGCTAGTTCTTTCTGCATATTTAAAAAATAGTCTTAATTATTATGTTGCATAATAATTAAAAAAATACAAGTAAAAAAAAATCTCTTACTTGTATGTACCCTAGGGATAGCTAGTCTAGAAAGACAGATATTAGATTCTAAGTTATGTTAAATTCAACAGAGCTCCTGTTCTTATTCATATAGATTAATAAATACATTATTCTAACACAAAGGACAAAAAGAATCCCTAGAGAATGAAAAAACTGAACTTCTAATACTTTGAATATACTAGCCTTTTACGAAAAAAAAAAAAACTTTCTTGAGAAATTGCTAACTTAGAAGCATTTTTATGTAAGAATCTAAATCCACACAATCAAAATGAATCTTTGGAGATATCAAACCAGTCTAATAATTTTTACTTAAAAATAGTTTCATGAAAAGCATGATGAGATACTATATCACTTGACATGCAACAAGAATGGCTAAAAAAATACAGACAATAACAAGTATTGATGAGTGTGAAAAAATTGGAACTTAAAAACTGCTGTGTAGCTCTTAGGGAAAACTGTCAATTCCACAAAATGTTAATCATAGAGCTATTAAATGACTCAGTAACTCAACTCCTAGATATATAAACAAGAGATCTGACAACTTATGTTCACAAAAACTAGGGAGTTCATCCATGGTTTAGTCTTTAGCTTTGTGAAAGCTGTTTCTATCACAGCCCTTTTCGTTATACTATAGGAGGCTATTTTATCTATACTCCAGTGGAACTCTCTTTGTCTTACTATGCATCTGTATTTAACGTTGATTTGTGAAATGGTAATTTCATGAAACAGGTTTTATAAGTGCATTAAATAATGATTTTTGGGTGGAGCAAAACCAAGATTACAAACTTCTTAATGATTACTGAATATTAAGAAATATTCCCAGAATAGTAATGCTAAGTACAAGAGATTAAGATTCCATGCCCTTGAAAAACAGTGAAGTAAATTCCTAAAACAAATTTGAAATAAAAAAATTTACAACTTTCTGAATTATCTAACACAATAGTTTTTAAAACTTGATGTGTTACTCCCCTGTAGGATAAGCACAACAAAATAAGAAATACCTTGAGACACCTAATCAACTAAATTGCTTAATGAAAGTTCTCCCCTTGGTGCACCTTAACATTTCCTTATTAATATGTTTGTCTATATTTTAAAGGTTTTTAATTTAGGCTTATATTATCTTATATTATATTATATTAGAAACTCTAAGAGAACATTCTTGCAGAAAAAGCCATCATCAAAGTATCTAAAAAATAAATTAAAAAAATATAAAAGAAAAAAAAAAAAGAAAGCGAGAACAGGAGAACAGGAAAGTGAGTCTAGGTAAACTCTAACAGCCCCTTTTTCCAAAGAGCGAAGGTTGAAAGTTATGATCAGATGTTTCACCATACCATGGACTAAATATGGAAAACTCTTAGAAGATTTCTTATAATAAAAATAAACACTGAATACGATCATGCAAATCCGTTTTTAATGCAGTTGATTTTACTGACTTGCTTCTTTTTATCTAACCCTAGTAAGAGAAGAAAACCAAAATCATCATTTTGGTATTTAAGAGCAGTCTGTGAGGGCAAAGTTCTTTGTATCATTAAGAATCAATTATCCCACAGACAACACTTTATGATAAAACCAGTTCCAGACACGGCTGAGACTGCCCCATTCTACCGAACTCCTACCTTTTATGAACTTTTTCTACAAAAACATATTTCCTCCATTAACATATCTTTTAGTGTGATTTCTAAAAACAACCATTAACGAAAAGCTGTGAGGAGCCTGTTTAAAAAATCACGATTCTGTAAACATAGTACCTCAATTATTATCTTGATATAAAAAAGTATTTTTTCACACATGATGCTTACAAGGTAGGTACGTGCAGCTTTCACATTTGGAAAGAATGAGTAAATAGGGTTCTGTTTTTCAGGGTATTGCTGACATTTACTATAAAACACTCTTAATTTATAAAACCTGACTCATTTTGTGAAAATAAAGATTAACTAGAAGTGTAGCAAGTTCATTTTTTAGTTGCTATATTTGTAAACCAATCCCATTCACCCACTAAAAAAGAAATACTGATGAAAATTTATGGTAAATCTCAAAGGAATTAAACTTGAAGGATTCAAGGAAGCTGATTTACCAACAGCAAAGTGTTAATGTTATCAAAGGAATTACCTAAATTCAATGCTCTGGTACCAAATAGATAGTAAAAAACAAAGTCAAAAGCAATTTAAACAGACTGAGGAGAATTTTGTACTATCCCTATTCACTTAGGTATCGAAGAGGGCTTTCAGTGAAATAAATAACCATAATCTTACCTATGAGACTATACACACTTATATAAAATACTCTCCTATTATAAGCTATTACATGTGTCAATTGCAAAGTGATTCTTTATGACAGCCATTTTCCTTATAAGCAAGTACACAGTCTTTCAAGTTATCATTAGAGGTGATTTAAGCTAAGTGTGAAGTTTTAAAATAAAATAGCACCAGCCTGCAAAAAAATAGTCATTAATATGTTTGCCAGACTTAATAAGAGGAATATTTATATGTTAGCTGTCCTTAGGTCTTTATATCATACGTATTAGTATTTTAGTAGTATTTATTCACCAATATAACAGACTAAGTAGAATTCATTGTTATTACATTGATCAAGATGTAGATTGCTTTTAGGAAAGTTTTATTTACCCTTATCCCTCTTCCCTTGCCACTCATACCAACATATACACACATGCACACCTGTAAATTATAATTTCTCTACCAAAAATGAAAGAGCTCAGAGGAACAGGGAAAGAACCAACAATCAAGCACTTTAATATTCAGTTATTCTCTTTAATACAGCTAAAACAAAATCTGGTTTTGGTTTCCCTGAACTAGAAAGGCAATTTTTTGAATAACCTCAATAGGCTAAAAAGGTTTTTAAAAGAAATTATGACAAAGTACTTAAAAATAAATGGTAGATATATGCATTCTAATTAAAATAAAGAAAATAACTGAAAATGATTGTATTTTATAGGTCTTTCCACTCCATTTTTAGCCTGAAAACCACAAAGTCCACCTGAAGTCTCATTACAGAGTCAGGAAATCACAATAAGCACAAATAACCTACCATTACGGGAAGTGTTGCCAAAGGGACAACGGGTCCAGCCAACCCTATAGGTGTGGCTGAAGTCTTACCACTAGGTCTATTAACAGCATTATTATTTACTTAATTTTTATTCTTTAAAGGAATTTAAAATTATCTACATTTCAAATGCAGACTCCCTCAAAGTAATATTCATGAAACCAAAGTTGTGATATTCTAGTTATATATATTTTTTCTAACATAGTACATTAATGCATTAAAATAAAAGCCCCTAAGATGATCTCACATGCCATCATTAGTACAGGAAAACACAGTTAGTGCAAACAAACTACCCTATATAACTTTCAACCTGATTTCTTTCTCATAATAAAAGAAAAAGTGATGAACATATATTAGCATCAAGATTAAAAACACAGATTAATGTTCACTTAATGCCTTGCTTACTACTTATGCACTGCAGTACATCATTTAAACTTTAAAAAGTTGAACAAAGGCAGCTGAGTTGATATATTGAACCCAAAACACGTACTGCCTCAGTCTTATGCTGAGAAATTACTGAGCTTTGGGGAAATTGTAATTTATACCACATGAAACTATATAATTTGTATACAAAAGACAGGTTGACTAATGGTTCCACTTGGATCCTATTTTCTTAAACCCGGCCTCTGTGGTTTCTATATCTGATAAGAACGAAAAGTGACCTTTCACCACTCTCGGGAGTGATTTCTATGCATCAGAGAGAAAAAAAAGGGGCATAGGGCAAAATGTGGTTCAATATGGCAGCTCTGCTACTTGTGTTCTACAGAAAAATCATTTTATTTTGACTTTTTATTTGATTTGATTCAGTCTTGCCACTAAATCAGTACATTCAATTCCTTCTGCAATAAAATTTTAAATCACCTGCCTATGCATCTACTGAGTGCTGAGAAAGGGACAATCCATTGGGATTTATTGTTCCATTGCAGTTTATTGTTTATTGCAGATGGAATCATCATCAAAACTCAGAAAGCTAAGAGGACAAATTGTTCATAATGATTTAAACTATACTATAAATATCAATGTTTCCATGAACTCAAACTACCCAGACTTCACCTGTTATTAATAATAAAACTGTAATGCCCCTAGATGTCCATTTTATTTATTTATTTTTCCACGAGAACTGGGAATGAGTTTTTCCTAGTATACCATTTCTTTGTGAAAGTATAGTGACTGACAACACTAGGTGAAACATTCACTCAATAAAGTTCACAACATTATAATAACAAATTATAGAAAAGAAAGCATGGATTCTAACCACTTTGTCCTCCTTTGGGAAAGCATCCAAGGAAGCAGAGTAAAAAGAGAGGAAAAGAAGAAGAGAAAAACAAAAATAAGGCATATATTAATAGATTTTAAGAAAACAATTATGTATTATTTTTAAAGTGTTCAGACATAGGTATTTATAAGCATTGTAAATGTTTACTCTTCCCCAAAATACTCATGTTCAAGCTTTCATTGAAAATGCACCTATACTAATTCTACTATAGTAGATACCAAAATTGGGCACTATAATTTCCAAAAGTTTTAGTACTTGATGATTACATCTATATTTAAAACATTTTTCAGAAAGAAATCTTAATTCACTATTATATTTAGTCTTCCTATTACTGAAAAGACATTTTATTAAAATGAATAAAATTATATAAATAATTTTATCAAATTACTGTCAAAATATTTATAGTTACAATTTGGAAAAATCTAAGAATGGGAAATATTTGTAAAGAATAAAAATGAGAAAAAAGATATTAACTATTGTAGTCCTAAATTATTCCACAAGCACTATTTATATGTAATATACGTTTCAACACTTATAATGTCATGGGAAAAAAACAACACAATATATTCATACAATATTTTTGTCTCATGCCTTAAAGTTATGCCTTCTATTATTTTGTTCTTTTGAATATTTTGTCCAAATTGGATGGGCTTATAGAGACAGATAGACTACATTAGGCTTGGGTGTCTCCAAAGCAGAGGTACATCTTAGCTCAATTTCCTTTAACATGAGATTAACCCAGGTAATTTTAATATTTCATTAGTTAACTGTATTATTATTGGTTTTCCTCAAACCTATCATGGGAAGTTACAAACATTCAACAGCTATGGGTGCTCAGTCAGCATTTCCACCCTGCTAATTTGCACACTACTATGTACTGACAGCACCTTTTCAGATTGGACAGTACCCCTACACCAAATGTTTTTTTAAATATTTTGTATATCATTCCCAGGTCTCATCTGTGAGAATTCATTCCAAAACAGTGTATTTAGGAACACTAAAGATGAGAAAGTTAACACATAGTTCTTGTACACCTCTTTATGTGCCAGATACTATTTTAACCCAAGGTTGTTTTAAAAAGGTCTTAATATAACATATGATAATTAACTAAAGAACTTTCAGGAGGAAAACTCATGTGGTCATCAGAATGGCACCTAAATAACTCTTAAATATATATCATAAAGACCTAGATTTTAATTTAATTATCATAATAATCATATACAGTAATTATTACTATCCAGTTTCATAGATAAAGAAGATGTTGTTCAGGGAAGTTAATTATTTTCCCAAGGCCACAAAGATAATAGTGGGCTCACCTTAAAACATTTCTCTTTTACTGAATATCTTAATTTCACTGGAAGGGATATTTAGAATACCCTACTTGCAATTGAAATACACTACCAATGAATATAATGTTGATAGGGAGATTGATTTTAATTTTAGCCATGGGTTTCTCAATTAGGAAAATATCAAGAGTGCATAAAGCTTCCATATTATTTTTAAATATAACTTTGTACTATGTTACACTGCATATATGATTAGATAATAAATGAAATTACTTAGAGAAACATGGGGAATTCTTTAGGTATATGATAATCTTAACTGTTCTATATTACATTGCAGACCTACATCAAAGAAAACTCACCCAGACATCCCTAAAAATAATTTTACCATACTAAGATAGGGTATATAATAAAGTATATTAAAATGTATTCTAAAGTATTAGAATTTATCTAGTACTTCATAAAGAATATTTAGTTCTCTTAAATGAGCATCTCAGTGCCTCACAAAGTGTATATATTTAAAGCACAGGCATAACATAAGTAGCTCTCATTTAAGCCAAATAAGGAAACTGCATCAGGTGAGACTACATCTCATAGAGAAGATAATAAGTACAAAAATCCCCCCAAATTTAAAAAAGGGTATTTTGACATACTTTTTAAATATCAAAATAGTTTCCATGAGAGAAACCTAGCACTATATACTTTACCACAACAGTAAATAGGAAATTACTCTCATAGAAGCTAATCATTGCTTTATATATGTTGTCTTCGGTTACATTTAATGCTACCCAGTTCACCTTACATTCTACCTTCATTCAGCCTGAAACAAACGTTGTAGAAACTAAGTTTTTTTTCTTCTTTTTACAAGAAGAACTGGATATAACAACTTTTAAGAGTCTTCTAGTTCATGATACTAAATCCACATTTACTACATTTTTCAGAAAGTAAATTTACTCCCACAAATAATCTGTTGGTTTGAATCTTTTGGTTTTTAATCATTTACTAAGATGCATATGGAAAGCATTTTTTTTATTATTTCATCACTACTCCACTACTATGAACCTTATGAAAAACAGAAAATGGGAAAGGGGCACATTAATGTGTACACTTATGCCTGCATCTACTTTATAATACATGTATATTTTCTGCTTGGCAGGTGTACTGCTTTTCACCTGCATTCAGAGCACCTCTCAGGCTCAGGGAACACTTACGTTGTTGGATCGCAGAGACACGCGGCCTCCACAGCGGGCACAGAACTTGGTGCGGCAGTAGGAGCAGAGATGGCCGCACCCGTCAGCAAACTTTGTTTTGTGACAGATTCCACAAGTCGGAGCATCATCTTTGTGCTCTCCCTGGTAACGCCGCGCTTCTTCCCCTATCTTCCTCACTTGTTCTTTATAGCTTTCAAATTGTTGATGCAATCTCCTGGGCAAAAGAGAAAACGGTAGCAAACTAAGTAAATGACAGAAGACAAAAACAAAAATAATTTTTCCTAACAGAAGTATAGCTATTTGAATGAAACCAAAACATATAAAATAATTTTTCCCACTAATCTTACCCTTCAACTAATCAAACTTTCCAGTAAAAGGCCACTGGTAAAAAATGTATTAGCATGTAACCCACTAGTCTCAGTTTTGTTACTAGCAATGAAACATACACGAGTACAATATATAATCACTGTTTTGGTCCCCAAAGTGGAATTCATGTGTCCACTCCACGCCTCTGCTTCTTCTAGACAAATAGCTTTCAAGGTATTTGGACCGGGGAACTCAACACTTTACAACCACATTCATGTGTGTATACAACTGAAGCAGAAGTTATACAAAATACTTAAGCTAACTATATACGATGTACTCTGGTATAGTCTATCTCATTCTATTTTAATAATGATTACAGTCTAAAAAAAAGTTTGTCACAGGAAATTGATTCCCTGACCCACTATGTGAGCATGATGTATACTTGGAAAAATACCGTTTTAAGTTATAGGGGCACCTGGGTGGCTCAGTTGGTTAAGTGCCCAACTCTTGGTTTTGGTTTAGGTCATGATCTCACAGTTTCATGAGTTTGAGCTGCACATTGAGCTCTGTGGTGACAGCACAGAGCCTGCTTGGGATTCTCTCTCTCCCTCTCTCTCTGGCCCTCCCCCGCTCACATGTCTCTCTCTCAAAAATAAACTTAAAAAAATTATAAATTATAATGCTATGCAATTTGTCTTCCACAAAATATCTTCCTTTACCCCTATTCTTGGAGATTATTTATGTATTTAATATCAAGTGTTTGATTTCATACAGTATATAAAGTATCACCTTATACATTATAATTGAGCTCACTAATCCTTCCACGATATGTGAAAAGTGTTAAACCACACCTTGCAAATATTCAGATTTTTTCTGATACAAATATTTTCTCATACAAATACTCCAATTTGTATGAGAGTTGTCACCACTCTTTATTTAATGGATGCAACCAAAGTTGTTGAGGCAAACCATTTTCCATAAGAATGTTCACATTTAATGTGATTCAAGTCTCCTCCCTTCCCCATCAGCCCTAATCCCTCAATCTTCAACTGCTACAAATAGAAACTATTTGCTGCTCTGTACAGAACACCATGACATCCAGTGAATCCCCAGTGAAAGTATGCCTTAGTTTTGTAAATGAGAACTGAGAGAGTTGTCCGAGGCCTAGCCAATAGTCATTGGCCATTACAACAATGGAGAAACTCCTAGGAAAGTCATCTCTGTAACTGAGCGAGTGCGCTGGATGTATTCCCTAGGACACAAGGTACACACACATGCTGTTGTTAATACAGGCAGTTAGTTAGCTTGATTCTCTACACCTAAGATATCTGTGGGAACTGGTACTCCCTGGAAACAGAATCAAATAAGTTATGTCTAAGGACTCTAGTACTTGAAGTACTGGGATTTCATTATATTTTTCTTTTAACATCAACAACTCTTGAGCAGAATTTTAATAATTACTTTAAAAATTATAAAACCCCTTTCCTGCTTTGCCAATTGACAGTTTTTCTATTTAATAGCACACATACTTGCTCTAGGAAATAAAGTAGTTTAGAATCTGAAGCCCTCCCCAATTTAAAGGCTAGCTAATTTCAGTTCATAGAAATAGTGATATATTTAAGGAAAGCAAGAATGTCTGAACGGCTTGAAAAACAATGCTATTTGGTACACTGAATTTTTTATAATTTAAGCACCATTAATCTAGGCTCAAGTTTTTAAAAAACAACTGGGGCTATCTTAACTACTTCAAAAGTAACCTTACAAAATAGCATTGGAAATCTTAAGGCTTCTATTAAAGAAAGTAATTATTAAGGAGTGGGAACAAGGAAATATCTCTAATTAAATAAACATATAAACTCTAAGCATAGAGGAAGTACATGGATAGATATTTATTGTGAGAACCATCAAATCAAATGTATTTAAGTAAATATAAATGCAAAAGCTAGGCAAAGGGAAAAGATTCCCTATGAATTTACTTTGTAATACAGCACATGATTTGGTATGAGTGTTGGCAAACTTTCCAGTAAAAGGCCAGATTGTAAATATGTTAGACTTTGTGGGCCATATAGTCTCTTTGACAACTACACAGCTCTATTACAACATGAAAGTAGCATAGATAATATGTAAATAATAAGCATAATAAGTGTGGCTATATTCCAATAAAACGTTATTACCAAAACAGATGGTAAGCCAGATTGGACCCATGGGCCAGTCTGTCATCTCCTGATTTAGTATATGCTTTATACTGAGGTATAATGGTTTGAAAATCCACTGTTCTTTAAAAATTCAAACATTGGGGTGCTTGGGTGGCTCAGTTGGTTAAGTGTCCAACTCTTCGTTTTGGCTCAGATCATGATTTCATGGTTTCATTGAGTTTGAGACCTGCGACAGGCTGTGTGCTGGCAGTGCAGAGCCTGCTTGGGATTCTCTCTCTCTCCCTCTGTCTGCCCCTTCCCCACTTGTGCTATCTCTGTCTCTCTCAAAATAAATAAATAAACTTAAAAAAAATCAAACACAAAATACTTTTATCCATCCTATAGGACCCAATCAAAAGGGGTGTTTTTTTTATAATAAATATATGCAGGGCAGTGACCAGTGAGATAAAAACTTACTCTGCTACAATCTCATAGCATTTTATCTGGTCACTCATAAGGCATTCAGCTTTTTGTCTTTTGGTTTTTTTACCATATACTATTAGTATTTCTGTACATGTCACCTTTCTTCTACCAAACAGTAAATAGCATTAGAAATGCACAGTTTAGCAAGATAGTTAAGACATATTTCTCCTTAGTAGTAGCCAATACATACTTGCTAACTGTAAAATTCATACACAAATACTTTGTTCTTAGTCCATTTTGAGAAAAAAAACACAATTTCATACTGAAGACTATGTATCCTGAAAAATCTTGCTGCCACAAAATGCTGAAAATACTGGATATTTAAAGGAATAACTTTAAAAAAATGTTTATTTATTTTGAGAGAGAGATTGAGGACAAGCAGGGGAAGGACAATGTCAGCGAAAGCCCAATGCAGGTCTCGAACTCATGAACTGTGAGATCATAACCTTGGCTGAAACCAAGACTCAGACACTTAACCGACTGAGCCACCCAGGTGCCCCTAAAGGAATAAATTTTAATTCCTATTTGAGTTGGGGAGAAAGTATGGAGATCCTCACAGGAGAAAAATGAAACAGTAGCAGTAATTCAGAGATGGAGTATAGTTATGAAGCAGACCACTGCTCCTGGGACATGTACTGAGGCTCTGTGACCAAGAACTTCAGCTTTAACTTTCACACAAGTGAACAAAATTAACATTGTTGTTAGGTAACCACCAAAAATAATTGAAATAGAGTGTGTGATATCCAAACCAGTGGAAAACATGGAATGAGGAAATAGTCAATCTACAGAAGACAACAATTGAAGCAAATGAACAAACACAGACAAAGCAGGACAATTAGAAATCATGACAAACAATGGTAGTAACAATCCAACACACATCAGGAGTCACAATATGTATAATGGACTACAGCATCATTAAAAGACAAAAATTAACATGTTAGATTTTTAAAATTTAGCTAAATTAGGTTTAGAAGAGATATACCCAAACTAGGAAGGATGTTTGAAATAAAAGAATGAAAAAATATATCCCAGTGAAAGGCTAAGGACAACAACAACAAAATTGGTATAATATTTATGGCAAAAAGCATTACTAAAGATAAAAAGGATAATCTATTATTTAAAAAGTATTCATATAATTTTTTATAAGACAATTCTAAACTTAATTGCATATAATAATATATGAAGCCAAAAAATAATAAAACTACTAACGTAGAGAAATCCACCTTCATTGTAGGATACTTTGACAGACCTTTCTCTCTATAATTAACAGACCAGACAGATCAAAAATAAATAATTACAGAGAATATTTGAAAAACATAATTAAGAACTTTATATACATATGCATATGTATTTATCTGTCCAGTAGAATAAACTTGTTAAGCTTATTGAGTACGATACTTGTTCACACATATTTATTGTCCTCAGTGGTAGAATACATATTTTTTTTTCATGTAGATATGAAATTATTCAAGCTCTGGGCCTCAAAAGTACTGAATATGTTTTATTTCTTAAGTTGAGTGTTAGGCACATATTATATCTTTTATTCTTTTTCTCTAGTCTTTACATATGTGCTTTTGTATCATGAAGTATTTCACATTAAAAAAGGAAAAAATTCAGTTCTATCTCATCAAATATCATTAAATAACAAATGAGTGCTATAAAGAAATGAAAAACTGGAATATATATGACATTAAAATCTACAAAAGAGTTGACCAATTATGCCTCCTAATTAATTTAAAGAAGAAATGTGTATGTTTAAATGCACAATAACTTTATGAAGTAAATTCCCATTTTATTGATGAGAAAACTAATTTTTGTCTAGGGGTTTGCTTTTCCTTTCTATCTGAATATATCATTGTGAATTCACATACTTCAGATCTTACTCTAAGCCCATATAAAAGATGACAACAAATACGGATTCAACTTGCAAATGAAAACATTTCTGAATGCAGGAAAGTGTTAACTATCAGGAAATGTCAGTGTTTTGTCATGACTAATTGAAGATACATGAACAAAAGCTGAGTATGAACAAGCCAAAGCTATGCTGATGAACTCAGGTCCTGAAACTCCCATAGACCTTTCACTCCTGCTCAATAATACTTTCATGCAGTTTCAACTCCTCTACAGTGCTTATTCCCAAACTCTCTTTTCTCAAATTAACTTCAAGCTACTGTGTCCTCCTGAAAGACTCAAAATACTATTTTGATGATGTATGAACCCAGTGCTGGTTCCCTATGTGTGTATGCAGCTTAGGCTGTGACAGGGGGCCAGACCACAACAGGTGGGCAGGCAGCAACATGTCCTTCTCCAGTAGGCCACGGCAAGAAGGCTGGTGAGATAAGGTTTCTCAGTTGAGTTATGAGGGTGGGGTCTCTAGGTTCTCATTTTCTCCATGAGACATTTTAGGAGGGAAGGTCTCTTCCAGTCTTTCTTCCAGTCTTTCTTTCAGTGGAAGAAAAATCTAGCCCTCTGAGTAGTTCCTAAGGATGACAGCTGCCAGGGGACAGTGCTCTCCCAGAAGCTGCACTGACATGCCTGGGGCAGCTCTTTGGTAAGTGCTTCACCCCACAGTTTATGAAGTCATTCACACAAGCATCTCCAAACTCTACCAGGACTTATATCCTCCCGGATGCTATCCCTTAGTGACCTGCACCCATCTGTACCCAACTCTCATGTGTATTTCCAATTCCTTCCTGGTTTTGGCAATAGTCCATATTTATAAAACTGGTTTGGACATTCCCACCGGGAGAGAATTAAGAGAAGAAAAATCATGCTGTTTCTCAGCCCAGAACTCTCTTACAGCTTCAACTCTGTTTCTTCATGGGCTTCTTCCCTTCCTTACAGGTAGGACTCCCTTATTCTTCACTGAAAGAAAGAGTCCAACCAAAGTCTCTAGCAACCTCTTTAACTTATTTCCCACTGTGTTCTTTCTTTACTTATCAGCAGATACTATAAAAGGCGGGGGGAGGAGGGAAAGGAGGAAGGGAGGAAGGGAGGAAGGGAGGAAGGAAGGAAGGAAGGAAGGAAGGAAGGAAAGAAGGAAGGAAAGAAGGGAGGAAGGAAGGAAGGTTGGTTCAGCATTTATTTACTCCCACTTCCTCAAAATCTACTTATTCTGCAACCTTCTGCAATGCTCTACTGAACTGTATCATAAAATTAACTTTAATGTCTTTTTCTCAATTCGTATTCCCCTTATATTATTCTGATATCTCACTCTGTCAAGATGTTGTCCTCATAATAAATTTTGCCTTTGGAATCAGGATATTGTAGTGAAACCATAAACAGCATATGTATTTTTTGTATCTGATGTTTTAATGTTTTAATACATATCAAATATGTGACAGTGTTCTATTATGAATAATAAATGGAAATACGTATTTTATTATATATTATAAATGCCAGTGAATGTCAGTAAATGCAGAATTGCAAATATTAAATCTTTGTTGTGAAATTTATTTATATATTTCAATTTTAGAATTAACAATATATTCTTAGTGATTAGTAAGATTGACAATACATATGATCACAAATTTCAGATTTAAATTATCTAGAGGGAAAATGGTGTTATAAAATACGCAATACTATAAAAAAGAAAGCATTAATAGAGAAACCTTGGTTTTCTCTCAGGATGTGACTTTTCCCCCATCATTTCATTCTGTAATAATCATTGTACTATTTTAACATATGTGCACTCAACGCAAGAAACATCAAGATTCCAGTTGTAAACAGGTTGTTTGGGTGATTAATGGCACACATTTGAAGGACATAAAGATGAATGCCTAAAAAACTAGATATTCTTTAAAAACATCATTATATAAATGCAAAATAATGTAAACAGAAAATTGGTAATGACATTCTTACATATTAATAAGTATTTGTTGATTACTTACTATAAATATGGTACACAGCAAGATGCTAAATGATAATGGTAGAATGCAGAGAAATTTTTGTAATTGGCACAGTACTTCATTTATTTCTATTTTGTATTTTTCCTTCCTCCATCCTGAAAGTGATCAGAAGCCAGAAGACAACTCCAGCTTTCTTCCTGGCTATGCTTTTCAAAGGACAGACTTTCCTAGAGTAGGAGGGAATGGGAACTAGTGCTTTGAAATTCCAAAAGCCTAAGAGGCAGGTGTGGAAGGAAGGTAAGGGCTTTCCCTAGGATGAAGAGAGGGACAGGGACCAGGGTGGCTTGTGCATAGCCATCTAACATGGAGAATTGCTTTTGGATGTGCAAACAAGCATAAAAAGGCAAGGGCTTACGTGTTCCTTCCCAACCGTGGCACAGAACACATAAAACAGGGTACAATATAGGGCCCATGAAGTTAGTAACATGGAGATTAAAGCTAGGAGAGTTCTTCTGAGAATGTCAGATTGTTCAAGTGCCTCCAATAGGGGTGTCCAGGAGAAAGACCTGACAAGGAAATTAAACATCTCGCTAGCCTGATAGGTTGAAGGCTTGCTTTAAAAGATTTTGACATCACACTCTATTGTCAAAAAATTAACACTAACCCCAATTCTAAAGCACAGTTCTTGATTCCAAAAAGTACAGTCTACTTAGGAAGTAAGTTATAGGTAAACGCAAATTAACAGTTTATGACAACATATACCAAGTGGCAAGGAATGTAATTAAATTGTTCTGTAGGGTAATAGTTCTGGTTAAAATAACCAGGGAGGTTTCTTTGGCACAGCTGGTCAAAAACATTTTTCTAGGTGATTTGGAACTTGGACTATTTCCTGAATACTAAAAGTATGGCACATAGTAATGCTACTAGAAGTACTAAAGTAGGAGCGCCTGGGTGGCTCAGTTGGTTAAGCGTCCAACTTCAGCTCAGGTCATGATCTCACAGTTTGTGAGTTCAAGCCCCACATGGGGCTCTGTGCTGAGATCCTGCTTCGGATTCTGTATCTCCCTCTCTCTATGCCCTTCCCCCATTCATGTTCTGTCTCTCTGTGTCTCTCAAAAATAAATCAATGTTAAAAAAATTTAATGAACAGAAGTACTAAAGCAAAAAAATAGGAAAGCATGCTAAGATAATAACACAATTGTGAATGCTCTCAAACTTCTTAAAAGTGTAAGTTGAAATCAAATTATCTTTTAGAGTCTTTGCATATCAGCAAACACGCATCCAGTTTATATGTTGTAATGAATGACAGCCCAATAACCACACATACCTGTGATATGAAAACATATGTGCCGTTAAAAATTGGTTTTTTGGCCCCAAAACAGAGTTGCCCCCTCTTTAAAAATTTTTTTTAATATTTATTTATTTTTGAGAGAGAGACAAAGTGCCAGCAGGGGCGGGGAAGAGAACAGAATCCAAAGCAGGCTCCAGGCTCAGAGCTGTCAGCACAGAGCCCGATGCAGGACTGAAAGCCACAAACTAAAAGATCATGACCTGAGCCAAAGTTGGATGCTTAACTGAGTGAGCAACCCAGGCACCCCAGTTGTCTCCCTTTTAATAAAACTCTCTCTCTGATTCTACTCTTGAACAGAAGAGCAGTAAAATTCCACTGCATTCCAGTGATAACTAATTTTTTGTAATGATGCTTGGTCCCTTATATTAGAGATGAGTTGGGAATAACCTCACAGTCTTTTAAACAAAAAGACTAAGTTATGAAATCTGGTGCTACAAAATTGTTGAAAGGGGGACAGAAGTGGGTTCTTAACCTGACCTCCAGGAATGACTCCTAAAACAAAAGCATAAACTAGCTACTCAGAGTTCCTCAACCAGGAAGCTATGGAATCAGAAAGCCACTGCCCAAATTGCTGGTGTTAGAATCCTACCACCTCAGCAGAGCCATTCTGATCTGGAAATACCACCATAGCCACTTGGAGCCTGCTAGAGAGTCCAGAAAAATGATTGCCCAGCATGCTGCTGTGGTCCTCCATTTAACTCCGTTTCAATTCAAGTTTCATACAAGTACATCTGACTGGTGGAACATAAATCACATCTGGAAATCTAGCTGCAAGAGAACCTGTGAAATTTAGTGTTTAGATTTCTGGCTTCTTCATAAATTCCCTAGAAAGATTCTGGGATAGATGTTGTTGACATCAGTCTTCCACATTATCTACACTCCTCTGATTTATGTCAAATTTCTTAATTCATTCCACTGCACTTGACTTGAGCAATATCTAAGTCTAAGATTTCCTATGGTATTCTCTGTTTCTCTCTCTCTTTCTTCATATACTAAATATACACTTAGTGAACACTATGGGAGCATTTTGCCTCCACCAGCAAATTTCTTTTGATAAACGCAGTGTCCTAACAAAGTTATACATACATATATGTAGCTATCCAGTCTATTGTATCTAGTAAGAAGGATGCAAATACAGCAAAGTAAAACTCAGACTCAGATACAAGACATATATATAAACAAGCAAACAAACCAAAAACCCATTTTGTAGTGATTAGTTGCATAGCACAGATCTGTCACCTGTGGTGAAAACTCTCGTTATTCCTCACGTGGATTATTTCATCAACTTTTTAAGTAGGCTCTGGCCAATGGATTTCCTCACTCTAGTTCATCATTCATACACTCTAAATGATCTTCTTAATAAATTGAACCAATTATTTCAATCCATTGCTAAAATAGAATCTCTAAGATATATTCCAGTTCCTCATCCTGGGGTGATTCTCCCTTTGCTCCCACTTATTTATCTATCAGCATCTCTCACAAACCCTTCTCATTTACTGTATATGTACCATTGTATCAAATACAGTTCTTGATACAAGCATCAATTCAACAAACACTCATTGAGCTCCAACTATACAGTAGGCACTGCTTGAGTCTCTAAGAAAACAACATACAACAACATAAGAGGATACTGAATTTTACTTATTTTATTACTTTATTTAAGGTGTTTTGATAAATATCAGAAAATGGTCCTTTTCCTTTGTACATAGGGATCATGTCCCTGTATTAGAGACTGTTTTTTTTTCTTTTCAAAGCCTAACATAATTTTATCATGAACATAAAACTTGATCTAACAAAATGTAATCTTCTAGGCTCTAGAAGGTTACTGCTGCTTAGAGGAACAATTAGTCTTGGTTAAAATGTGTTAATATATTTTTGTGTTTTTTCAGATAATATTTTACAACTATTCTTATTTTAAATACAAGTTGTTTATAGGTGTTTAACATATATAAAATATTCTTCAAAAGGAATTGATTCATTGAAAAATTTTATAATACAGGTGAAATCACTTTTATAGCAGTGTATTTTTTCCAGCCTTGAACTTCCTTTTGCAAATTGAACCCTAACCAATTATTATAAAACTACTTATCAATAGTTTGAATTTACTTAAGCTAAGCTTTCACTTAACACCGATCTGTAGAAATATAACATGCCATTCCTCTATATGACCATGTTAGCTTTCATTGGAATTTCACCTTTGTTTTCTCCTCCAACCCTTGTAACTATTTCCTGAAATTTAAAAAATGGAATTGTATAAGCTTGAAACTAAAGCCTCCTACATCTTTGCTAGGACTTGGGGATCATCACTTTGGAATCATTTAAACTCCATTCTCAGAATGAGAAAAGATAAAGGAAAGATTCCAAAACCCAATTTTAAATGGAAATATTTAGGAAAATAAGAGACACAGGAGGAGGGATTTCGAAAATCACTATGTACCATGTTCTCATTTTATAAATGAGAAAACTTAGACCTATTACTTTAAGTTACTAACATAAGGTTGTAAAACTGGTTTGTGATAATTAGGACCTCTACTTCCAACTTTCCACTACACTTTCCTATCTTAAGAATACTCATTTGAATATGGCTAGAGGAATAAAAAGTTACTGATTTGTGAAGGATGTTTCCTTGGTGTTCTTAAACTGCATCAAATTTATCTAAGGGGCTTGTTAAAATGCATGCATTTGGACTAACCTACAGAGCTTCTGATTTAGTAGCTAAGGTATAAATTCCAGGACCCTGACTTTTTAAAGGTCAACCAAGGTGATTCTGGTGCAGATTATCTGGGGATTATAATATAGTAGAGAACCCTACATTAAGGTTAAATTTGAAAATGAAGGCATTTTTTTCATACACCTTTCATCACACTTGATAAAATCAATTTCATCACATAATTAAATTTTAAATTTTAATCATAAATTCAAAATTTGGGGGACACCCTATACAAAAATATGCTGGAAAACTTTTAAATATTGCTATTATAATTTGATACCTATCATTTAAAAGTTTATGATTTTATGAATCACAGATATTTACACATTATTATTTGTAGGTTTTGTTTTAATGTTCATAATAGGGGTTATGGAAAGAGAGGGATAAATAAATGAGGCATTTTTAGGGCGGGGAGACTACTCTGTATGGTACAATAATGGTGGATACATGTCATTATACATTTGTCCAAACCCACGGAATGTACAACACGAAGAGTGAACCCTAATGTAAACTACGGACTTTGGGAGATTATGATGTGTCAGTGTAGGTTCATCAATTGTAGCAAATGTACCACTGTTGGGGGATGTTGACAATAGGAGAGGCTATGCAGGTGTGGGGGCAGCAGATATATAGGTAATCTGTGTAGGTCAGAGGAAATTTTCCCCTTAATTTTGCTGTGAACCTAAAAGTGCTAAAAAATAAAGCCTACAAAAAGTCTGCCCTAAAAAACGGCTATAATAATATATATTGTATATATGTGTTATAATATATATATATTATATATATTTCCTAAACATTTCAGTAGTTCAGAAATTTACCTCGGATATTATTGAATACTTTTTAAAATTACTAAAGTTGAAAAAATTACTTTTCAGCTGGTCTAAAACCACATTTAGTCTGTAATTTAAATGTCCAGCAGATGGCACTAAAGATTTTAATTTTTACACTGAGTTCTTATTTAAACCATTTTTCTTTAAAATATCTAATGTGCTAAATAAAATTGGTTGAATCAGCAGGGGTGTAACTTATTAGGAAAAAATGTGGTTTAGGAGGTTGCTGAAAAAGAACAAAAAAGAAATTTATAGTGTTGCAATTTCTGCTCTTTTGTGGAGGACCCTCATTTTATGTGCCCTTTAAAAATTATATATTAAAGGTTTTGTCAGATGTTTTTTGTCTTCCATTTAGCGCTGTTAAAGATGTAGTTCATCCAATCAGCATCCAACAGTGTTCTGAAAGCACTGAGAGATGACACTTAGGAAAAATAAGAGCATAGCTGATGATTAGCTATTAGTGTTTTATTGCCTGTTACTTCAGTCAAGCATTTATTTTTAATTCCGTTTTCAATTTACCATAGGAGGCCACTCCTGAGTAAGCATTAAAGGAAGACATCTCAGGACACGGAGACCCACTAGCACACATTTAAATTTTTGCTCCGCTTCATCTCCCAAAAAACACCTTCACTGTGCTCCCGGGTGCTGTAAGGCACTGCATGTGTAGAAGCTGTGTGTGTTAGGCCTCAATATATTGCTTCTAAATTATGGAATAAAAGCACTGCTTTCTAATAGTCTAGATCTATCAGAGGTCTAAAACTGAATATCTGGCACAAGAGGGAGTCATTTTAATACTTTGACAAGCAGGTTCTCTCATTCACAGCACAGTTCAAGACAAGAAAATCAAGGGAAAAGAAGAGAAACTATAAAGTAGCATATTAAATCGGAATGAAATTTTAGAAATAAATGAAGTTAGTTTTTAAGAAAATAATCTAATAGGTAATGCTGATGATGTCTGCATCATAAATATGTAATTGATCAATTTAAATTCATGTAATCACATGCCACATGAACTTTTCCAGAACGTGCCATTTGGTCATGCTAATTGACCTAATATACAGAGAGAAAACTTCCATGTGTTGGCAATTTTTAAAATTTTTTTTTATGTGTAGTATTTTATATTTGAGAGAGAGAGAGGGAGCGAGTAGCGGAGGGGCAGATAGCCACAGAATCTGAAGCAGGCTCTAGGCTCTGAGCCCCAACACGGGGCTGTAACTCACAAACCTTGAGATCATGACCTGAGCCAAAGTCGGACACTTAACCGACTGGGCCACCCAGGCACCCCCCATGTGTTGGCAATTTTGAAGAAGGTGGTGTCTACACATATGATAAAGCCAGAGTGTTAGGTACTTAATACATGCCTGCTCAATGCACCATAAACCTAATCTTTCTGTATTTTTATTTTCACCAGACTTGCTATGTTTTCTTACTATGGGGAGAGGAAAAAATAGACCAACTTCACTTCACAATTGCTTTTTGGAATGGATTAAATATAAAAATTTAAGTGTATGATCATGAAGAAATTATTTAAATTCTATTCTTCAGTTTCCTATTTATAAATTGGTAATAATAATAGCGACTTCATAGGATTTGGGGAGGGTTAATTAAGATGATCAATGTAAAGTGCTTAGTACAGTGTCCAGCACATGATAAAAGCTCAATAGATGTTAGTGATTATTATTATACGTACACATAGATAATACATGAGAAAAGAAAGTACTTTGCTTTTAAGTTTCTGAGTACACTTAGCTGATAACTTTGGGAAGCAGCTATGACTGGCAGGATTTCCTGGCATATAGGTATCAGTATGAGTGACTTAGATCATCTATAAATTGACCAATAATAAAGAGCAGAAAGGTCATCTTTATAAGATAAAAGTCAGGGAGAAAGGTGAGTCTGATGGTATATTTTGTTTTGTGGAAAGTCTACGAAATACAAGCACTGGGGGGAAACACATATAATTTTGCCTGAAAAATTTTCAGCCTTTTTTTAATGGTCATTTCTAATTCATACAAAGGGGAAAAAAAGAGATTCTAAAATCTGATATTTTAAAAAGGCTATTATCATTAGGCTATTTTGAATTGAATAATGTAGATTACCTAAATCATAAGTGTTCCCAATGCTCCAAAATGGCTGATGAATGACTGATATACAGAAAGCCTCTAACACATGAAAAAGTTGGGTTCCCTTTTACTTTTAATGTCTAATACATTTATGTACATTGAATGTATTCACAGTAGTGTGCTAACCAAATTTTGCTGCTTGCTTGTTTGAATGATAAAATATAATCTGGGATGTGGTGGCTAAAGGGAACCTTCCAGTGTAATTTGGACAAAGAATCACTACCTTAAATTTGTAAATTTGATCAGAATAATTCCTTTAAAATGTGAATGGTTCCATGAAGCTCTATAAGCTGCTCTGTTTCCCAGAAATCACAAAGCCATAAGGGGGAAGTGAGAAATGCAACATTCCCTAATTTGCAGACAGCTAATGACTCTGTCTCCATGGACAGATCCTCTGGTTGGTCAAGTTCAGTGCTTACCCATCCCAGTTACCAGGCTCTCTATTTGACCAACAGTAACAACCCTGTCTTGTCTGGTCAAAGGTGCTATCTCATCTACTTATCCACAGAGAGCGGGTAACAAAGACGTATCAACCCTCCTCTGGATAGAGAAAGGAAATGTACTATTTACTGGCTTCTTCCCCCCCCCAGGAAGTACAGGTGCTAACATGTTGCTTTGGTTTTGGATTTAATCCACATTAGTACCAATACTTCAGAAGACAACAGAGCACAAGGATTCTGGGGCCAAATATCCTTTCCTGGGCTCTTCCTTCTACTAACTTTGTGGCCTGGCAAGTTAACACCTCAATACTCCACTTTTCCATCTCTGAAATAGAGATAATACCTGCCTATTTACAGACAGGATTGTTGTGGGAACTAAAATAGATAATATATGTAAAGCACATAGAGAGGTGTTGATTTTACTAAGTACTCTATAAAACATTAGCTATTTTTTTAAATAATATACAGAGAAAATAGTGAAAACAAATCAGATAAAGTGTCTGATTTTGTTCTGTGCCATCTAATATCATTTAATGGATTACAATACATAAGTAGGATTTAGAATTATAAAATAAAGTGTCTAGGTTGACTTCAGATTTTTAAAAGCAGTTCCAGCAAATATCCTACTTTTAAACCCTGAATTAAATATCTGAGGACTAAGAAATGTATTCCAAAAAGGTTTCCCCTTTTTCATTTTTTAAAAGCAGAGAAATACAATCTTCCTGAATTTTACTTGCACAGTATCCTGAATTAGTCAGCCATCATTAGGTACAGTATTTTCTAAGTCATTCTGAAGTGGATTTCAAGACAAGTGACAAGATGTAATTTCCTTCCCATTATATTTGCTAATGGTGACATCTGTTTTCATCCTTTAATTAAAATACATTGTTAATATGCGTTTAAGACCTAACTATCATCTAAATAATATAACAGGTGTTATAAATAACTTAAGTTCTTTTATGCCCATGAAAGAGATCATAAAGCAGATAATTCAAGTGGTTTTGCAAATATAGAAGTAAAATTCTAGAAGATATAATACTTTTTAATTTCTAAAACATATTTGTACTCTGTATCTCTTCCATGTGACCCAGAACCCCTACCACCATTTAATCAACTCCAGACAACATCTTCTACCCTCACCAGCCACTGCCTGAGAATAATCAAGTCTATTTTTAAAAGTTAGCATCTTATGTTATATTTAGATACTAAAAATGTGTCATAATCAGCTTTCACTAATCACAGTGCACACAAAGCTAGAAATAGTCCATTTTACCTCTCATAATATTGCATTATCTATGAAAAACTTTGAATAATATCAACGTACTTTAAATTTGAACTGCATTTAATTCAATAGAATATGCCAGAACCATGGACAAAAAAATGTTGCAGTTTTTATCACTGTAATGATCCATCAAATTAAGCACAATCTAATTCCAGCTCAATAATCTGATCAATTCTGCAGCAAACCATCAAAAAGAGAATGGTTCACTATACAGATGATCCCAGACTTACAATGGTTTGACTTACAATTTTTCAACTTTATGTTGGCACAAAAGCAATATGCATTCAGTAGAAGCCATACCTTAAATTTTGTATTTTGATCTTTTCCTGGGCTAGCAATATTCAGTATGATACTTTCTCATCATGCTGGGCAGTGGCAGCGAGCTATAGCTCCCCGTCTGCCATTCAATAATGAGAGAAAACAACCAATATACTTGCAACCATTCTGTACCCAAACAACCATTCTGTTTTTCACTTTCAGTACAGTATTCAGTTAATTATATGAGATGTTATTCTACCTCATTATAAAATAGACTTTTTGTTAGATAACTTTGCCCCGGTGTAGGCTAATGTAAGTTTCTGAGCATATTTAGGTAGGTGAGGCTAAGCTGTTGCGTTCTATAAGTTAGGTGTATTAAGTGTATTTTCGACTTAACAATATTTTCAACTGATGACGAGTTCATCAGGATATAACCCCATCATAAGTTGATGAAGATCTGTATTTCACCTAGAAGTAACACCCTATTTCATACTTATTTTGCTGTTATTTGTCTTGAGTATTTGATTAATCCCTTCTGATAGATCATCTTAAACTTAAAATCTGGGTCCCTTCATCTCTTACCCAACTCAGTAACTCCTATGCCAAGTCCTACAGAACAGGCAATCAATACATATTTAGAGTTTAATTTGGAATCCATTCAGTGGACTAGCCTTGAAAGACATGTAGTCAGTCCTTAACAAGAATCTGCTCCTTCTTCTTCTCAGTCCCTTGCAATGCCCTTTGCTCCTTTTAGGGTTAAACCTAGTAGCCTAACTGAAAATAGTGTAGCCATGCAGAGCAAAATTTATACTTTACCATCATCTAAGAATATAAATGCTAAGTAATGTTATGGTCACTATTGATTACCCTGCATTTCAAAGTATAAATGGGGAAGTCAGGGAAGGTGTGACTGAGATGGTGAAATTTGAGCAGACTTGAGGGAGGTGAGAGAACAAGTCACAAAGAGTGGACTTGGAAGAGGAAACAGAAAGGGGGAAGGCCTGAGGTGGGAGCCTGTCTGAGGGTCTAAGGAAAAGCCAGCTGGCCGGTGTGGTTGAACAGGACTGAGCAAGGGCATAGCTGTGATGGGAAGAAGGGGACAGTTATATAAATCTCATCATCATTTTAAGTATTTGGCTTTTACTCTGGGTGAATGGGAAGCCACTGGACAGGTCTGAATGGAGGAATCAGGTGGCTGGACTTAAATTTTCACAGGATCCCTGTGGCTCCTATATTAGGAATAGGAGAAGGCAGGCTTGAAAGTAGAGACAACAGTAAGGAGGTCATGCAAGAGTCCAGGTTGGAAACGATGAAAGTTTGGCCCAGAGGGGCGATTGGGTGGCTCAGTCAGTTAAACGTCTGACTTTGGCTCAGGTCATGATCTCACCATTTGTGAGTTTGAGCCCCGTGTCAGTCTCTGTGCTGACAGCTCAGAGCCTGGAGCCTGCTTTGGATTCTGTATCTCCTTCTCTCTCTGCCCTCCCTGCTTGCACTCTCTCTCTCTCTCTCGAAAATAAACATTAAAAAATTAAAAAAAAAAAAGTTTGAACCAGAGCTCTGATATGGAGGTGGTAAGAAGTAATCAGATGCTTGTTCTTCCTTTCATCTTGCTTTAAATCTTCCCAGAGCATGTGCAGGTAGGTATATTTATATTTTCATGACTGTAACATAATTATTTTTTCTTTTAAAAACAATTCTCAGGTTGCATTTTCTACTTCATGCTATATATCTTTTCTCACTATCAAAGACAATTATTGCCCAATCACACAAAGTAAAGAGTGCTTGGCTTTCTCAGGCTGAATGACACCAAATAAAATGGTCTCTGAAGGAATTACCAAATAATCAGGGGATAAAGAAGTATGATGGTATGCTATCTTATAGTTAAAAATATCCAAATTTATTTGGTGCTCTGTTGGCATCATGGATGAAGTGCTCACCTAGCACTCATCCAGCTTCTAAAATCTGGCAGTTACTAAAGCATCATGGTAGACCTGAACTGATACACTGAGTTGCTTTAAAATTAACAGAAATTTCATTTATTTTATACATTAATAATATATAGGCAATGTGAATACACAATAATCTTATGTCTGGAAATCTTATGTTAAAAACGTTTCGTCAGCTCTTTTTCATTTCTTCTCACTCCAGTGCCAAGCACCAGTGCTCACTACTTTTGTGCCCATGGCACAAATGAAAGAAGAGATTATATTAAATGTTATTAGAATGCAAGTTCTGTGGGGGGGGGGGAGAAGTTCTAATTTTTAACATTAAAAAATATTTTTCCATTGTTTTTGTAATAGATTTCATTTTCCCTTAGATATTTATAAAAACCTAACCTGTAGTGTTCTCATAAAATTAACCTCCTCAAACACATTAAATACCTTACTATGTAGTATATGTATGTGTGTCTGTGTGTGTGTGTGTGTGTGTGTGTGTGTGTATTTTAAACCTTATTAGATGACCCAAGATATAGCAGAGCCTCAAGGTCTCCATTTTAATATCAGTTCTCCTTGTGCAATGCTATAAATAGAGATATAGAAGGAAGGAAAGGGAAATTTGTTCAGATGTTAAGGGAATGTTTCTTTGAATAATCTCTTACATTACCTTAGTTTTGTTGTTGTTGTGGTTGTTGTTGTTTGCTTTGTTTTGGTTTTGGTTTTATTTTGCTTTTGCTTACCCTAAGTCTAGGAGAAAGCTTCTTTTTTTTTTTTTTTTTTTTTTTATTTTTTTAAATTTTTTTTTTCAACGTTTTTTATTTTTTATTTTTGGGACAGAGAGAGAGAGAGCATGAACGGGGGAGGGGCAGAGAGAGAGGGAGACACAGAATCAGAAACAGGCTCCAGGCTCCGAGCCATCAGCCCAGAGCCTGACGCGGGGCTCGAACTCACGGACCGCGAGATCGTGACCTGGCTGAAGTCGGACGCTTAACCGACTGCGCCACCCAGGCGCCCCTAGGAGAAAGCTTCTAATGGGGGTTCTCAGTGAACAGGGAGTGGACTAAAGAAAGGCCCATTAGAGCAGCCTTTCCCAATTCCGCAACTCCCTATATCAGCACTTGTGAGTCTAAACAAATGCCTCTGGCCATCACAAAAGGGGAACCAAGGTCTCAGATGTGGCACCAGGGGAGTGACAGGGCCTCTGCACAGTGAGCTCTGGGCATGGCGGCTACAGCCACCACCAGTGTTGTAGGGACCTTCTTGCCAACATAACAAGAAAATTTTTCACAGTAAAAGAGCCATCTTCAAGACAGACGATACATGAGATACTAGGAAACGGAACTGAGAAGAAAGAACAAGATATAAAGAAGGCTCAGTGTGGCCACAGGCAGAGAGAGGTAACATTTCATATTAATTACTCACATCTAAAGCCTGGTGTGTACACTATGTCTCCTGCCTAAAAATAATTTAACAGCCTGGCTAGGAGCACCACTAATTTGTCTCTGGGCACATCCTGCTGCTCACCTTTCTACAGAATCTGGGTAAGAAAAGATTTTTAAAGTCTACTTTAACCACACTATCCCTGCTTTGCCAAGCGATAAGACTGCAGGATTCATGTATAAATACTCTTGGCTTAAGGATAGATAAGTTATAGTCTTTAACAGATTGCTTTCAAAACCCAGAGGTTTCTGGTTTTTGTTTTAGCTTTGAACAGCCTGAGTAAATAGAAGTACAAGGGCACAAGACAAGTTGTTTTATAAATTCTAAAAAAACTTTGCTACCATCTAAGGCAAAGACACTCTCTTCTTTTCACTCCTGAAATAATGAAGGTCTAGAGAAGTCTTTCATCCAGGGTCTTTGGTCAGCATCTCCTGGGGTAAGGGCGTCCCCACTAAATGAAAACAAGGGTTTGAACAAATTATCTGCTAGTGATGTGCTAAGTAATATGGACAAGTAATATAATCTGTCTGTGTTTTATTCTCTTCACCTGTGAATTGAGGATAATAATTGCTTAGGATAATAATTGCTTAGGATTGTAGAGGAGATTACCTAGTGCAATATTTGACACAGATGTGACGCTCAGTAAATCTCAGTTCTCTTCCACCACTTCCCTTTTCACAACAGCATGGTTTGTGACTTATTCTGAGCTCCTATGGGAAAGGGTAGGAGACTGTAATGGGGAGACCATTTGATGTAAAAAGATCTGGGTGTCAGTCCTGGTTTTGTCCCTCACATACTGGGGAACTTCAGACATGGCCCTCAGCACCTCTGAACTGAGCTTCTTTATCTCTATGGGAATGAAAAACTTTGATACCTTAGAGTCATCATCAGCATCATCAGGTGCTGTTTGAGATGCCAGTGATATGAACAAGAACAAATTAAGTCTGTTCACAGGAAATGTGCATTCAGCTAAGGGAGGGAGGCAGGTGTAAAAACACATTCAGAAAACATACAATAATGTCAGGTAGCACTACACAGTTTGATGACAAAAAAGAGGCTAAAGAATAGAGAGTCACAGGGGCAAAGCATGCTTACAACACACAGGATGGGGAGTGGAGTTCTGAGGGATGTAAGAAACATGGCTGCCTGTCTGAGGAAGAGGATTACTCCAGGCAGAAGGAACAGGGAGTGTAAGCACTGAACAGGAAAGAGCTTGGGTTAGGACAGACAGGGCAGAGAAGGAGAAGGATTAGAGACAAGATCACAGTCAAATGATGCCAGGAAGACCTTCAGAACCATGGAGGGGACTTTCAGTTTTCTTCTGAATGGGATGGGAGGCCACTTCTGGGTTATGAGTGGAAAACTGATGTGATGAGGCTGAGAATTGAAAGGATCCCTCTATTTATCATGTGGAGACCAGATCCTAAGCATGGCAGTGCAGAAGAGAGGTGATCTAGCTACATGGTTCTTTGATAGGGTGCTTGTGGTGAGGATGGTAAAGAAGAGTCAAATTGAAGATACTTTTAAAGTTTACAAAGATACCATTGTAAACTACTATTTTAGCAAGTTTCTGGAGCTTATTCTATTTTTAACCACTTACTAGCTCTATAACATTAAGCAAATCACTGAACCTCCTTAAACCTTGAGTGTTAGGGACTAAATGTTTATACCTTCCTTAACTTTGTATGTTGAAGCCCTAATCCTCAATGATGGTACTTGGTGGTAGAGCCTTTGGGAAGTAATTAGGTTTAGATGAAGCCATGAGGGTGGGTCTCTCATGACAAGGTTGATGTCCTTACAAAGAGAGGAAGAGGCACCAAAGCCCAAGATCTCTCTGCCATACGAGGACACAGTGAGAAGGCCACCATCTATCTACAAGCCAGGAAGAGAGCTCTTGTGGGGGAAGCAAGTCAGCCAGCACCTTGATCTTGGACCTCCAGCCTACAGAACTGTGAGCAATAAACTCCTGTTATTTAAACCACCCAGTCTATGGCATTTTGTTATGGCAGCCTGAGCTGACTGATGTACTGAATTTCCTTACCTGTAAAAGGGAAGCAATAATATTGCTTACTCCACAGAATTGCTGTAAGACCAAAATGCTGAAAGCTAAGTAAAGCTTAAAATTTTCTCAAATTGTAATGATTAATATAAGGGTCAATTCCTAGGAATAATAACTTTAAAAATTCTTAAAGTCTACCAGTGAATATTTAATATAAGAAATGTAGGTCACCTATAATTACACATGAGCAAAAACAGGTCATACACTCACACAAAATTTAGATGAATGATAAAAATTTATCCACAGTTACATTACAGCACTTGAGCATAAACAATTACACTTGATCTTAGCCAAAAGGCCGAGAAGCGATTTGAGCATAAACAATTAATTCCAGTTATCAAGTCATTGATTGTTTATTTTTTCATAAAGAAATAAGAAATGTTTTACTTCTTTTTCTATTTGAGTGGATATTTTAAAAGGTTAGTCTAAAAAGAACAGCCTTCATGATAGAATTCTATAAAAATAATCCTTACTAATTAAAAGAAAATCTTATTTGGAACTATTAGACAGACACAGACTTATAATTTGTTTGGACCTTTGTGCTATTTAGACACCTGCAGAAAGGATTTCCAGAGAACTGATGAGAATTGTAGATCTGGGCTTCATGAATATCCTGTTTTTATTCTTCCATTGTTAGTTCAGCAGAATAATATATTTTTAATTTTATTAAACATGAAATGCCAGGATGAAATCCCTTCACATAAGAATCCATACAGAAATGAAAAATTAAATTCACCATCACCAGAACATTACATAAAGTAGCATCTCTTTTTCCACAAGACAGTATGAGTTTCCTCTCAAGATTATTTCTGAATGGGAGGACTTTACCCTTTGGAAGAATCCCTCCCCACCTCCCTGGCCCTATACATATAAGCCTTTTTTCCTTTTTGAGAATACAAAAAGGAATAACTACAATTATATAGCTTGTATTAAGCATCAGATCTGCCTGGTGTCTATGATATCAGAGATGGGTAAGTGCTTATGTTATTTATGTCCAGAACTCAGATAACACCTTTGGAAAGTGCTTATTGTTTACAGCCAGTAGCTACCTAAACTGCAGAAAGAGTATACATACATTCATTACCCTGGCTCAGTCATCTCCATGATGGTGGCTTATCAACAGACACTGTTTCACTCTAATGATTTTTAACAAATCATTTTGTTTCTTTGTTTTTGCCTAGACTTCAAACAAAGTCTAAAATCAACAAAGTAAACAGAGTAAAAAACAAAGTAAGCAAAATCAACAAAGTAAAAATAACTATGAATACCAGCCATGTAATACAATCCATAATGTGACATCATTTTTTTTAGTATATTTGCTTGGGGACAACATGAGGAGCATAAGAGAGTGGGTCAGAGGAAGTACCCTACTCCTTCATCAGACAACTACAGGACTTGGGGTTCTGAGCTGTTTTCATGTTATGAACACTTTGGCAGTCTATGAATCCCTGCTCATATTAATGTTTTTAAGCATATATCACAAAATGTGTATAATTGTAAAGAGAACCAATTAGACTGAAAATATTATATTTAAAAACAAATCTATAATGTAGTAATATGTATGGTCACTTTAAATTCTTGGGCACATAAAGGAGAATACTTTTTAAAAATAAATAATGGAATATAATATGCTAATGTTTATTCTATGGGTCAAAGCAATGGCCTGAAGAGTGATATCCACAGACTTGCACAGTTAATACATGGGGAAACTGTGGGCCAGGGAAGTCAATTATATAGAAAAAGACAGAACTGAACAAAAAAATAAGGCCACTCAGCACTCACTACTGGGTAGAATTCTAGGTTCTGTTTGGTGACCAGACAAGCCACATTTTTTTGGATAGTCATTTGACCTGGACACCAGAGTTAACTTGCTTTACTTTCTGAAACTTAATACGCCATTTTTCAATAGTGAGAAGCCATCAGATGCTTAATATTAAATTTCATGTGAAAGAAAAAATAGCTGAGAAATAAGTCTGATATCTGGCTCTAGATATCAAAATCCATCATTTGGCATGAAAAGTATTTTTATCTCTACTGAGCTTTTGGCTTGTATTTGGAATTCATCTCAGTGGAAAATTCATGTTGCATTCAGTGTTTTTCTCTTTATTCTGCTAAGCAATGAATCTCAGTTTTAACCTTCAAGTATTTGTTCTGATTTCATTGAGATAAGTGTTTAGCTCTGGCAAGGATATGATTTGCATTTTATTTGTATGAAGAGCCAATACTGATTCGCACAACAAGAGACGTTTAGAGTGACAAGAGCTGAGACACAAAGGATGAAATTTCCAGTTTAAATTTTGCAGGTGCTAAAAAAACAAAAACAAAAACAAAATGGGATGGATGACAAAAATACAAATGCTGCTCAAGAAAGAGCATAGGTTTAAAGAGACACTGCTGTGTATTTCACAGTGTTTTCTTCACAGACGGGGCTCTAAATATCCTTCTGAAAGGCAAAGAAGATATTTCTTTATTGATTTTGCCCTCTTAAAATTTGTAAAACAATAAATAACGTTTTATGTTTCTCGAAGGACCTGGGAATAACAAAAAGATGTGTTTAGCTTATGTTCTGGTCAGCAGGAGGGCTCTCTGTCTGTTCTGTTCACTGATCTTTCTCAAGGAGCTAGAACAATGCAGAAGTTCAATAAATATTCGTTAAATGATGGTTGGTTAGTTTTCTAAACTGAAGGAAGTTAATCCAAGAAATTTCCCCTAACTCATCTTCTGGCTAAGTCACACAAGAATTAAGCTACTATAGAGAGGATGTCGACATTGATTTTCCTGTTTCTGGGCTGGGAGCCCCTTGAGGGCAGGAATCATTATTCATCCTTCTAACCTCTTGCACTGCACTATGGTTTCCCATAGTAGGTGCTCCTTAAGTGTTAAATGAATAATGGATGAATGTTGTTCAGTAAGCACTACTGCTCTCTCTCCACCATACAGATCTTCTACCTTACCCCACACCCCAAACTGATATTTGTTCATTTGCTCATGTTGGCTCCATTACCTACAGCCTCTGTGTTTATACCAGAGCCTATTCAAATTAAAACCAATCTTCAAAGCTCTGTTCAGAGTCCACTTCCTTCCTGAAGTCTCCATTGATCCCACTCTCTTTGAACAGCAACAGAATTTCAGTTTATATATCATTCATCCTGATGTTTTATGTGTTTCTGTCTTGCTTGCAAAGTTCCTTTGTCTCACCAATTCACATCATGGATTCCCTTTGTAGCCTTCAAAATTATAAACAGAATGTTCTGCAAATAGTCAATGTCCAATGAAGGCACAAGGAATATCAAAATACATGCATGACATAGTGGAATTATTCTCTGTGATACTTAGCATTGAGAGAGATCCTACATGGAATTTAATTTCCCTTCTAATCCTCAAATCGCACCAATAATATCCTGACTCAGAATTCTTCCAGACTCTGTCCACACCTTCCAGAGGGGTAAAGGAATCACCTTGTAAGGGATAAAAGTCCATATCTGAACAAATAGTGTGAATGCCTTATTTATATTAAACCTAACAGGCCTGCACTCTCCATCTCCATAACCACTTTACCCCTTTGGCTCACACAGAATAAACCTATTCCTTTTCCCACATGATATTCATCCAAATATTTGAGGATGTCCCCTCAGAGTCTTCTTTTCCTCAGACTAAATAATTTATCACTTGGCGTGATTTTGTATCCCTTCACCATCCTAATAGCTCCCCCTGAAAATACTTCAGATATCTATTCCATTCTGAAAGTAGGCCACCCCAAACTGAAATGAATTATTTAGGTGTAATCTTAGCATTCTTTATTTTATATGCCATACTTCTACTTACAGGTCCATCTCACATTAGATTATTAGTGGTCAGAATCATACAAGATTGACATCTATTTGAATTTACTGTCAACTAAAATCTCCTGTCATTTTTACATGTCCAAAAAGCTAAATTGCTCATAATTGTGAGGTTGTCTTATTTAGGCCAACAAGTAGGACCTTCCTATCATACCTACTGTATCTTATCTTACTTGATTCGGCCCATCTCTCCATAGTGACAAGAACATTCTTCTTCTCTAACTTACTATATCTCCCAGATTCATATCTTGTGAAATATGTAATGAATATTCTCTTCCCATTATAGGAGTAGGCAAAATTTTCTGTACAGGGCAAGACAGTAAATATTTAAGCTTTGCAAGCCATATAGTCTCTGTCTTGGCTATTCAACTTTGCTCTTGGAGTGGGAAAGTAGCCATAGACAATAAAAAATGAATGAGGGGAACTGTGATCCAATATGATTTTATTTGTAGACATTGAAATCTAAATTTCATCTAATTTTCATGTATTACAAAGTATTATTTTTCTTTTGATTTTATTCAATCTTTTAAAATGAAGCCACTCTAGCTTCACAAGCCATGTAAGAATAGGTGGTAGGCTGGGTTTGGCCCATGGGCCACAGTTGCTGACTCCTGATCTAAATCATTACTGAAAGGGATGTAAACAAGACCTTCATCAAAGCCGCATGGCACGCACCATAGAACTCCTCTCAAATTTAGTCCTTCGTAACTCAGGCTTAGCAATAAATTCGGTGAAGAACACTTAGAAATACAAAAACTAAGATCTACCCTTCAAAGATCTGATGCAGTAAGTGGTTCAGGTGAGAGGTTCATGAATGAGTATCTTGAAAATGCTCCCTGGATGTTTCTTATGTACAGCACAAGTTCTAAAACTCGATTTTGCTGGTAACAAAAAAAGCTCATTTTTCTCTTGAGGAGCGCCTTTTCTGTTTTTATGACGAAGTCCTGAAAATATGAAGGTGCAAGACAGGCACAGTCTTCATTACACAGTTATATTTTGTAGAAATTATTTATTATAATGCCTTTCTCCCGATTAACTAAAAATCCCTTAGGGCTGATACCATTATCTTATTCATAAACATATATTAATAAGTGCTAATGAATAAAAATATTATATTAAAAGTAATTTATATGCTTTTCCATTTTATCTATTTTTAAATGGCAGATTTCAATCTATTTTATAAAGTGATCCAAGAATTATCTATGTACGTAAATTTTAACAAACTATCTTGCTCACCATTATATTCTCAGTACCTAGAAACTTGTTTATTAGTACATAGTGAGTATTCAAGTATATTAACTGAATAAAAAATTAATATAAGAGGAGTGCTAAAGGAGATATAAAATATGCAAAGTGCTAAAGGAGGAAATGGGAAGGTATGATAAACAAAAGGAACATGTCAGATTAAAATTTACACCAAAACTTTTGAAAACAATATTGAAATGCAGTACATATTTTCCAGGGAGCCACAATTCACATAGTTATTCTGAGCACTATATCTGCAACCCCCTGCTATGTCCCAAGACACACACACACACACACACACACACACACACACACACACACACAAATTAAACCAATCGTAGATCCAAAAACACAAAACAAGAAAGACTGGATGGTGAGGACAGATTCTGGCTGCTCTAGGATAAACTTTTCAATCCCATGCCTCAGCTTACTAGTGAAAACTAGAAATCATGTGACTGGCCCCATGCTCCAACATACTGTGAGAAGCTTCTGAGATACTTGAAGATAGCTTCTTCTCTTGGGGACATCAGGGAGAATGAAGATTCTAGGGTGCTGATCACAAGGTGGGCTGTATGGATGCATGTGCTCAGGAAAAAAAGCATTGGTTTCCATAGGCCAAAAATTTTTTTTTGCCTTTTTGAAAAATCCTGGAACATATATATTTCATTTTGCCTTTGCCACAGCACTAATGTGCAGAATTACGGCCTCTCAAATAATCTCAATCTGATTTTTCCATGAGCATGTTTTAGTTTGTCCTCACAGGCTCAACAAATCACCAGAGTCCTCAGAGAACGTGGCAGGTGAGCTATGGTTTTGGGGCTGCCTGACTGTTCAGGACCTTCCTGTCTTCGCCCTCTGCACTTCCTCCTTTTGGCACCACAGAATCTGTTGTGTTCTTCCAAATTCCTCCACCACACCAGCCTTAACAGCAGCAGAGCACCTAGGTGCCACTGGCATCTCTTACAGCAGTAAAATCAGCAGCAGGGAAAATTAGGTATAATTTCTCATTTCTCCCCCAACTCAGTATAGTGTTAAATTCCTGCCTCCACAGCATGACAAAATTACATTTACTTCCTGGGCTGTTACGACCATTGCTAACCTCTACTGTACCTCATTAACTGCATTATTCCCAAACACTTCACTGTATCCTACAGGCTGGACCACTCTCTATATTTGTCATTATTTCTGGAGCTTTCTTCTACCTCTGGTTGCTTCAGTTCAGTTCGTTTCAGCATTCCCAATGGTGCACACCACCTCATAAATTTGTTGCAGGCTTTGCCTCTTCTTGTTCATCAGTGATGACACTTGCAGATCTGGCCATTTCTGTTCAATCTTTTCATTCTCTCCAATTTCTCTCTCATTTACTGCTCCCCCCGCCCAATCCCTTCACTTCTGCCAGCCTTACTGATATCTGCTTTCTTTCTCACACCTGCCTTCTGCCTTTGAGGACAATTCTAGCAGTCCCATACTTAGTACCTAAGAATAAAGGAAAGACTTCATCTACTAATGCTTAAGTGTGGTGAATTTTTATGAGCAAAATGGTTTCAAATCAGCTTGTATAACAATCAGCTATACCATTTAGACTTAAAATTATTTTTAAAAGATCTACCTACAAAGGTCAAAAGACAAAAGAGTTGAAGCTAATATCTTGGCAGTGATTTGGGAAATGGAGGAAGCACAGTAGAATAATGCTGGATGTAAGAACATGTCTGGTTCTAGTATGTTAGATACCATGGATCAAAAAATGGTCCCCTGTCCTCTGGGGTGTTCAATATTCTTCCAGGCATGAACATTGTGCACTAAATGAAGAAGAAGCACTTGCCCAGAACTAATACTAGCTAAATTAACTCTTGCTATCAAAAGAATGGTGACCTTTCATTTAAATCACCTTCTATTGCATGATCACTGGACACAGAAACAAGAGTTTGAGCTAACTCTGAACTTCTAATGATCATGCCATTCTGTGCAAGTTATCAATCTGTCTAACCCTCAGTTACCCCATCTCAGAAATGGAAATATTGACCTAACAATGAAGCTTTTATGAGAAATATATAGGTATATATAATAAGGAAGACAACAAGTTCTGATTTTTCTAATGTGTAGCATTAGGGATGAGGGAGGGATATTTTATATAAATTATACTAAAAAGAGCTGGCCCAGCCCCTCCTTGAGAAAATAAATTTGAACAGAGATGTAAATAAAGTAAGGAAGCAAGTCATGCAAATATCTAAGGGAAAATATCCTAGGTGGAAAGATAGCAACTACAAAGGCACTAAGGCAGGAATGAGTTTGATGTAACTGAGTAACAGCAAAGGGCCAGGGGGCAGAGGAAACATTAACAAGGCAGATAAAGATGAATATAAGGCCAGGACCAGATGCTGTAAGGTGGTATCATTTATGATAAATTGCATAAAATAAAATTGTACTTTATTCTCAGTGGGATGGGAATTGGCTAAAGCATCTTTTTAATTTTTAATATTTTTAACTTTATTAAAAAATAATTGACTGGTATGACTGCATACATTTATAGCATACAGTGTTCATTTGACATACATGTTTCATTGTGGAATGATTACCAAGATCAAGATCATTAATACACCCATCACATCACATAGTTAACTCTGTTTTTTTGCTTTCTTTTTGTGTTTGTTTGCTTATTTATTTGTTTATGATGAGATGGCTTAAGATCTACTCTTAGTTTACTTTCTAGTTTACAACAGTGCATTTCTAATTTTACTCACTATGTCTATATGAAATCACCAGCACTTATTCTTGTTATATCTGAAAATTTGTAACTTTTTACCTTTATCACTCTGTTTCTTCCTCTCCCATATACCTCACAACCACCATTCTAGTCTATGAAATCATTTTTATTTTTTTATTTTAATTCCAATATAGTTAACATATTATATTAGTTTCAGGTGTACAGTATAGTTATTCAACACTTTCATACAACACCCAGTGCTCATCACAACAAGTGTACTCCTTAATCCCCATCACCTATTTCATCCAGTCTCCCACTTACTTCCCCTCCAGTAACCATCAATTTGTTCTCTGCAGTTAAGAGTCTGTTTTTTGGCTTGTTTCTCTCTCTCTCTCTCTTTTCCTTTGCTCATTTATTTTGTTTCTTAAATTCCACATATGAGTGAAATTGTATGGTATTTGTCTTTTTCTGACTTGTTTCACCTAGTATAATATTCTCTAGTTCTATCCGTGTCCTTGCAAATGGCAAGATTTCATTCTTTTTATGGCTGAATAATATTCCAGTATATATATGCCACATCTTCTTTATCCATTCATCCAGCCAGCCAGCCAGTGGACACTTGGGCTGCTTCCATAATTTGGCTATTGTAAATAATGCTGCTATAAACATTGGGATGCATGTCTTTCTTTGAATTAGTGTTTTTGTATTTTGGAGGTATTTACCCCCAAATGGAGCAGTAGGGGAATGGATGGAGCCAATGGAACGGATGGAGCAGTAGTATGGTTGCCAGATAGTAGGGTAGTTCTGTTTTTAACTTTTTGAGGAACCCCCATACTGTTTTCCACAGTAGTTTCACCAGTTCATATTCCCACCAACAGTGCATGAGGGTTCCTTTTTCTCCACATCCTCACCAACACTTGTTTCTTACGTTTTTGATTTAGGAACTGGCTGAAGAATTTTAAGCAGGGGAGAGCTCATCTAATTGAAAGATTTACAGAATCACTCTGGCTGCTGTTGGGAGGGGAAAAATACTTATAGGGTCAAGAGTAGGGGCAGTGAGACCAGCTAGGAAGTTATTGCAATTGCTCTGGTAAGGGGGATGGTGGCTTGAATAGGATGAGAGCAAGGAAGGTATTGAAAATGGTAAGATTCAGGACTTATTCTGAAGGTACAGTTCACAGAATTTGCTGATGGACTGGCTGCAAGGTATGAATAAATAAGATTCAAGGGTGAGTCCTAAATTTGTGACCTGAGGAAGTGGGTAAATTACAGAGATTAGAAAGTCAGGGAAGGAGCTTATTTGAGAGAAAGACTTCAAGAGTAGTGTCTAGGTCATGTTAAGTTTGAGATGCCTACCAGATACCTGAGTAAAGATGTTGAAAAAGCAATTATTTATGGGTTTTTCGATATCAGGAAAGAGGTTTAAGCTACAGATACAAATGTATAGTCTTGTTTAATATTCACATAGTTCTAAGATATAGGAACTATTATTATCTCCCTTTTATAGAAGAGAAAACAGGCTTGGCGAAACAACACAATTTGCTTCTGAGCAAACAGAAAGATTATAATGAAAACAAAGAGAAGAAGGATCTAAATAGTTATAAATAGCTGGACTCATAACTGGGTTGGTCGAGTGGATAAAGCTAAGTATAGTTAATAGAAAAACTCTGAAAATGCATGATGTCAAAACAAACTTCGTTACTGGCTTAGATTCAAGTATAGGAGTAATTATAATACTGAATGACCTCAAAAAGAAGCCTCCAAGGTTTACAGTCAGTTAAATGCAAGGAGATATTTCATTAAGTCACAGATATATAATAGGCTCAATCTGCCGAGGATTTACCTGGAAAGCACTAAATAAAATTAAAGAAGCCAAATACTTTTATCTTGGCTAACTACAGATTTAAAGGGAACACTGAAATCTATAAATATGTTACAAGATAATGATGAATCATTTATTACACTTGCGTGTCTCTAAACTGCACCTAAATATCCCAGAAAGGAAGTTGTCTAAACCCTTAGTGTAATCCTGAGTTCCTCCCTCTACTTGCATATATACAACCACCCTTGAGAATGAGTTGAATGGAACAGAAAATTTGCTTCTCCCTGTACATAATCTTGGAGTATTTCCAACACAAGATAAATTCAGTTGTATTATCAGTATTCAACATTCCTTTCCTCAGTTTCTAATTCTATTGTTTCTCTCTTGACAAAATTTCTGATTCCTTTTCATTAAATGATTATTTAGCAACTACTATAAGCATGTTTAGTTAAAAGCATAGTTTCCAGACAGCCTAGATTGGAATCTCAGCTCCATCAATTACCAGGTACATGGTCAAGGGAAAGTCATAGAACATTTCTGTGTCTTACAGAAACTCTCACCTGTAAAATGGAGGTAATAACTGAATCTTCCTCATAGAGTTATTATAGGGATTAAATGAGGTAACAGGCAAAATCCTTGAAAAAGGATTAGTATAGGAATAAATTGTTGTTGTTATTTTTACATGTACTGTATTTAGCATTCCATGTGTTCTTTTCTCTAGGAGAGGAAGAAACAACTAAGTATTTTTAAAATACAGTACTTCTAAAAAGTAAAATTACAATAGTCACTTTTTAAAAATTTGACATTTAAAAGGGTTTATTTTTTAGAAATCTCTTGCAATTCCTACTAACAAAATTAGGCAGAGTTATTCTTTCATATAAGTCTTCAGAAGATCTCAATGGGATATTATGATGTAATATTACAAAAAAATAATTCTTTCTGCCAACTCGCTGGTAATCCCGAGAGCAGATAAGAGATGAACTTTGGCAAAAGTGTGGTGCCCATTAAGCGCCACAAAATCACTGTCAGGCTTGGGTTTGGAGTAAGACCTGTTCAGCTCCAAACAATTCTCTTTCTCCTCCCTGTTAATCTACAGAAGACTTTTCCTGGACCTTCTGACTGTGGTGTGTTCTCTAATCACAGATGATTAATGAGTAATTATTTTAGCATAATTCAGATTAACAATTAACAACAAAAATAGAGGTTTTAAATAGACTTCAAGTAAGTGCCTTCATACCATTGCTCTCTCCTATACATTGAACATGAATAACAATGTTTATGTTCTTAAAGAGGTGACTATGGTATAAGATAGTATATACCATGTCTATATTATAGCAAGCACATGTTTGTCTCCGAAAGGCATACGCTGATACAAACAGGGACATAACGCAGGTGTTGAATGTCTAAACCATATCTCCAAACCAAATTCATCATTTTTAACTCTTTCAAATAGAACCTCACACCTGTATTTATGCAAGAGGCTCCTAGGTGGTCCTTCAGAGCCCAGTTCACCCCAATCATCTCAAACCCACTCTCAGCTTCTGAAAAAAAATGTTTTATCGCATTACAACAGAGAAAGAAAATTAAAGTGTAGCTCTCTTGTCAGACAAAGCCCACTGAGGTTAAGTCACTTGAACAACATGGCACACCTAGGTGTGATGAGTACCACATTGTCAAAGCTTTCTTTCAAAACTTTCTATCAAGTGGGCTCATCTCCATCCCTCCACATAAACCTTCTTTCTCTTTCCCTTTCCCTCTCACTTCTCCTCTCCTTCCCTCCCTCGGTGCCTCTTTAATTTACGAACTTCTTTCTATGTCCCTGTTACCTTTGCAGGGCTATAGTGGTGGCAAGTCAAATGTCTGGGGGAACTTTTCTCTCTTAGTTTCCTGTCTTAAAGAGTGGGAAGAGCATTTAACAAGTTACTTGGAATAGACTGTGATATGGGCATCACAGAGGAAAGCAAGGTCCCTAAAGGAGCAAGCAAGCAGGAGGGCCCTGAAAGAAATGTAAGCGAGTCATATGAAAGGAAATGCCATGTAGGCATCTGCTTAATGGATGAATAGAAGAAAAAAAAAAACACTACAAGAAGAGAATGAGGAAGAGTGCACTGGGAAGAGTGACTACACTGTGCAAGGGCCAACATGTGGCCAAGATGTGTACTTCAAGGAACAAAAGGAAATTCAGGATGGGTAGAGTCCAAGAGGGGAAGAGACAGCTGGAGAGGAATTCAGCTTCAGGAGGAGTCATACCTGGACACTCACTTGTATCTGGTTTAGATCAGATTTAAGTGAGATTATGGACTTAGAGTTGACACTGGAATGACTGAAGACTTTGGAGGCTGTTGGGATGGAGGTGAATGTATTTTTCTTGTGAGAAGGATATGAACTTTGGGAGGCAAAAGGGCAGAGTGTTATGTGCTGAACTATGTCCCTCATAGTTCACATGCTGAAGTCTTAACCCCCAGCACCTCTGAATGAGACCATAAGTGGAGATAGGGGCTTTACAGAGCTGATTACATTAAAATATAGCCATGAGGGTTACAATCCCAGTATGACTGGTGTTCTTATAAAAAGAGGCAGTTTGGATACGGCCATGTGCAAAGAGGGAAGACAATACAGAGACAGGGAGAAGACAGCCATCTATAAGCCAAGGAAGAGGCCAGGAACAGATTATTTTCTCATGGTCCTCAAAAGAAACCAAACCTCTCAGCACTTGGATCTGTAACTGTGATCCTAGCCTCCATAACTGTTAGAAAATAATTCTGTTTAAGTCGCCCAGCCTCCAGAACTTTGTTTATGGCAGCCCCAGAAAACTGAAACAGATTTTAGTTCTTATAGATAAAACTAGCATAAACTAACAACTAGATGACATTCTAATTAGTAGTCAATGGCCAAATCACATACATAGCCCATTATGAAATGTAGCCTTTGACCTAGAGCAAAGGCGAGTCACCTGCCTCCAATGAGACATCACCACACATGGAAGGTCCTTCCTCTTATCTATTACATACAGACTACCTTATCTATTTTACCTAGTCTTTGAGCCCTGTTATTAGCTGACAACATTCATCAGTTCTTTCAGAGCCTGAAGATATGCCTAAGGTCCTGCTCTCCTTAACATTACCACTCCAGTTTTTAACATGCTTTGTACTTCCTTAGTTCAGATTAGGCTACACGATTTTTCATTTGTTGTTTCAGGTATTGTCACAAATACCACTGCTGTCCCATATTTCCTCCTTTTTACTACTTCAGCCAGGGCCATAATTTTCGACTCCCAGCCTTGTATTTCCTTGAGTGAGGGCCTTCTCTGACTTCTGAGGCCCGCTTTGTCCAAAGTGGAGAGCAGTCCTGAAGGAAGGGGGGAATGACTACTTCCTGGGGAAGGAGGGAGGAAGTAATAAAACGACTATTAGCCTACAAGCAGTTTGTTACATGTAAACATAGATAAATGAAAAAATAACCAAACAAGCAGGACTACTATTTGGAACAGGCTGGCTCACAGCCATGAATTCTGTCACAGGACAGAATTGTCCTACTCAGTCACCTTATTACTCCTTACTTCCCCTCAATAAAATAAGAAGTATTAAGAAATGAACAGAAAAAAACCAAAGTCCGTGATAAAAAATTTCTAAACATTTTCAAAGTCTTACTAGATCTTGCAAAAGTTTGAATGCCATTTACTCATTGCAGGCAATTCTTCCATTGCAACAGTTCGCTGAAAGATTTAAAGAGCCAACACAAAATGTTTACTTTTCCATTCTGGTTAAAGGTCAAGCAAAAGTTATCCCTATAGCTCTTGCTGACATAGCTGTGCTGAATAATCATATTTGTGCACATTGAAAATGAATATATTTATGAAAATGCAATTGTTTCTCTCTATAAAAACAATTAAAAATTCCCTCCAGGGGAAAAATTAAAATGTTATTATGTTGTAAATCTTTTCTAGAATCATTTGTAACAGATTTATGATATTAAAAGAGAACTAATTTACTTGAACTTTATGAATATATACAGCTGACCAACATTGGCAGCTATTTTTCATTTTGCAGGCAATTATTCTGAGATGCTGAGCCAACATTAGAGGACATCTAGTGGAAGGCCCAGGGGCCAATGGTGGTCTCCATACTCTCCCTTCACCACCACTAAAAATAGGGAAGAACAGGGAGATTCCCAGGACAATTTGGGAAAAAAGAGAAGCAAAGTGAGAAGAGGATCAGAAGTCAGAACCAAGAGAACATACAACTGCTAAATGAGCGCTTACTACATGAAACAAAATGGAGGAATCTATCAATGGACTCAAAAGTTGGCAATATATGCTGTATGAAACATATTCTAAATGTAAACACATACTTTTGAATTAGTAACAATGAGCAATGACTATTCTAAAATACTGTACAACCCAAAGGAATATTTTAAAAATTGTTATAATATCTTAAAACATTTCTATGAACCACAAATTCCCAGTCAAGTTTCACACTGATTCCTGTTAACCTAAAATTTAACACTACATTATAGTTTAGGAGCAACAGTTTTTCTTATAGTTTGAACATGATACTATTATAATGTCAAGAAAGATGTATCATTGGTATTCCATAATTCCTTCTGAATTATTTTGGTAGGTGAGAGCTATAAAAAACTAAGCTACATCATGGTAATTACTGGGGAAAAAAAGATTAAACAGGAAGGTCAAATATTTGATTACACAAAAGGCTCTAGAGCTCTAAATAATCACATACCTCACAAAAATCAATATTTTAAATACACACATCTATCATCTACCTAATGAAAATGCAAATATAAATAACATCTGTGTCTCAGAGGATATTAGTTACATAAAGAATATTGAAACAAAGAAGAAAATTTTCTCATTCAACAAATAATTATTCAACAAATAATTACTGAGTGTCAAAGAGTATAAGGAATTATGCCAAGTGTATGTGGGATTCAAACTGAACAAGATTTAGAACCTACCTGGTAGTTGAGATAAGTCTGTGATCACTCATAGTTTCAACATAAAGTGGTATGCATTGAGAAATTTGAAAGTCAACAAATTGGTAAGTGTAGAGGAGGGAAAAATCACTATCTGTCTTGACTGTTCTAGGAAGATATCATTAAGGCACAACTTTTAAACTGGATCTAAAAAAATACATGAATATGGACAAGAAGAAATTTGAGGAAGAAGAAAAGCATCAGAAAGTGAAGAAGTAGAAAGGCACAAGGTGTGATCTGGTAACAAGTAGCCCCCACTTGCCCAGAAAAATGGGACCTCTTGTTCCATTGTTCTGGGTGAATATCAGAATATAAAGTGAGAAGGCCTTGAAGTCCAAATCACAGATTCCACAGATGGAGACATGAAAGTTTTGTAATGGGGGTGTGGCGGATTTACTGTAATGCACTTAGAAGTTTAACCTGGATGCCGAGTGTAGGGTGCACTGGATTAGGAAGTATCTACATCAGGGGTTGAAGACTTAAACATGTCAAAGCCAGAAAGATACTATAAAAGCATCCTTGAGGATGCCCATAAATTCTAGCCCATAAGAAATTTGGCAGGTCCAATTTTCAGAAAAACTGGAAATCCAGATTTTGATATGAACTTTTCTAACTCAAAGATGTCAAGTAATTCAAAAGGAATTTTTATTGATTGTTTAATGAATGAAATCTGAATTCAGTCTATGTGCTGAGAGCTTACATAGGGACTACCAGTAACAAGCATCTTCGTGTGATCACAGCATGAATTATTAAGGCCTCAAATTAGATAGTAGCAGGCATTATTTATGTTTAACTGTTCTTTCTTATACTTTATTCAATTGACAAATTAGCTTTTAATACATAGCAGTTAACAAATCTAAGGCAACATGATTCAGAAAGATTTAAAAACTGACATGGAAGCATGTTAGTTATATAAAATTATAAAATTTATACTTTGCATGATAAAACCTAATGGAATCATGTCATAGTTATATCAAATCACTGAATATGCCATATGGATGTCCCCAAAGATAATGAACTTAGAATTAAAAATAATAAATTGGGAAGTGAATATGACTAGAGGTATGTAGTCCTGAATGAAAATACTGTTTATTACTACTATTAATTTATTAAAATGAGTTATTAATAAATCAACAGCTCTATTTTAATCCTTTAAACATCTAGTCAAGAGGTTGTTTTCTCCCACAGCTGGTTTTAATAATGCAAATATTTTCAATACTTAGCATAGTTTTTTTAAGTTTATTTATTTTGAGAGAGAAAGAGTGATAGAGAGCAAGAGAGAGAATTTTAAGCAGACTCTGTGCTGTCAGCTCAGAGCCTGACATGGGGCTCTATCCAAAGCGAGACCAAGACCTGAGCCAAAATGAGGAGTTGGACACTTAACTGACTGAGCCACCCTGGCGCCCCTCAATACTTAGTATATTTAAAAAGGAGGTCAGCTGGTACTATCTTAATAATATTTTCAAATGAAAGGTACTACTTCCATGATTTTTTTGAAGCAGAATGATCTTCCTGCAACTTTTGTGTCTCCTACATTCATGCTAAGTTTTTAATAAGGTATGCTTGTAGAATAATGAATACCTTCAGCAAGAAGAGAAAGGAGCCTCTGAATGGATTCAGAGTCATGCTGTCAATAATTCAGGGATGTTTTGGGGAGAAACAAGAATGAAGAGGAGGAAATGTGAGTGGAAGTTCTCCTGCAAGGCATGGGTGGAACAAGATGGGCTCAGTCAGGTGGATGTGTGCCAAGAACCTGGCAGCAGCCCAGGCCCAGAAGGGCTTCCAAAATGAAGGTAAGTAAATTTTATTCTGTAAACTAGGTTACCAAGATGTTTGTCATTTTGCATGCATTATTCATCTATAATCTCTGAGCCTTTTGTAAAATTCTGTTTAAGTGATAAAGATGGGGGTCAACACTAAAAGAAGGAAGTGTGCCTTTACAGAGCTTCTCTGAGGACAGTCTGAGGGTTTCAAAGCTGATGAATGAGAAATCCTCACAGGGAAGGTGACTCTTGGGAATCAGGGTCAAGGTCAGAGTGTCATGCTGTGAAAATTCTTTCCTCTTTATAAATTTTACAAGTTCAGAGTTTGATTTTTTAATTTTGAAAAAGAGAAAATGGTTGGTTTCTCTAACAAATTAGTATCCAACTTCAGGGCAATCAAGTAAATACTTAAAAAATCCGTGAGATGGTTAAAAATAATTTGTAAAGGAATCTTGATTTATTTTTTAGGCATCCATATAACTGTGCTCATACT